>NW_024741901.1:23665640-23668140 GCF_018991925.1 Homarus americanus | reverse complement strand
AACGCTCTGGATTATAAACAGATTTATCCACTTAAAATTATTCTCAAGATCCTTTGGTTTGATGCAAGTACGCACACACACACACACACACACACACACACACACACACACACACACACACACACACACACACACACACTCCCACACACACACACACACACACACACTCGAAACGTCACAAACATTCAGATCAACATTAAACACCAAAGAAAACACAAGATGACAGATAAAACGAAACTTTGGTCAAACACCGAAAAAATACGGAAAACACGATAAAAAATAAAAAATAAACAAGAAAACAATAAAAAAATAAAAAAATGAAATAAAGAAAAAGGAAAAATAAACGAAAAAAACAAGAAAAACCAAATAAACAAGAAAAACAAAGAAAACATGAAAGAGAATAAAATATATAAGGAACGAAGGCAATAAAACAAAAAAACAGTATTAATGGCTGGAAATAAACAAATATATGAATGCTTAAACTGGGCCCTTGTTGCCATACACATAGGACAACAGGTATAGTTAGGGAGGAGGAGGAGAAGGGTGTCATCTGATTGGCCAAACAACGTAACTTAGATCGAAAAAAAATTGACTATATAGCGAAAACAAAAGAGAGTCTTGTTTCTACCGCAAATTACACATTACCAAGCCCCCCCCCCCTCTCTCTCTCTCTCTCAGTGAATACCTGTCGTCTCAGCTCACTACACAACAACAGGGTACCAGTCTAGATCCCCCCTTGTATTCAAATGAAGATAAAAACATTAGGAGGAGGACGACTCAGAACAGTCTTCCGTGTTCCTTCCTATCGAGGATCCCATAAGTCACTTTAAGACTTACCGACTAACACTTAACGTACTTGGTGACTTACTTAATGGACTTTACTTAATGGAGTTACTTAATGGAGTTACTTAATGGAGTTACCTTTGTTCTCACCCGACCTAAAATTATACCTAGATCTTGACTCGCTTCCTGGAACAAGTAATATCGTGAAGGCGTGATTCTTAGGTTAGGTTAGGTTAGGTTAGGTTAATTCAATTTTAAATATGATTAACATTATTCAGGTAAGGTTGGATTAAATTAGAATAGGTTAAGCTCAGGTTAGGTTAGGTTATAATTAGATGATGTTATGAAATTATTATGTTTAGTTGATCACCTACTGATTATCTTACCTGTGTGTACCTGTGGTCACCTGCATCCTGACCCTTCCCAGACCATCATCTCAAGACCTCAAGGAACTATTTTTTTTCTCTCTCTCTCTTGTTTTCTCTCTAGTTTTTCTCTTCTTTTTTCTTCATTTATCATTTCTCCATTTTTTTATCAATTTCTTCTCTTATTTTATCCATTTTCTCTTGTAAATTCTCTCTTTCTATCTTACTCCACTATGTAACACATTCTCTTTCTCTCTCTACTTCTCTGTTACTATATTCATCCCACTCCCTCTCTCTCTTTCTTCCCCTTTCTCTCCCCCTCTCTCTTACCTTATTCATTCCTCTCTCCTTTCCTCTCCCTCTCTCTCTTTCTTCCCCTTTCTCTCCCCCTCTCTCTTACCTTATTCATTCCTCTCTCCCCTTTCCTCTCCCCCCTCTCTCTTACCTTATTCATTCCTCTCTCCCCTTTCCTCTCCCCCTCTCTCTCTCTCATAACTTATTTATCTCCTCGTCTCTCCCTCTCCTTCCCTTTCCTTTCTCTAGGGACAAACCTGAAAAAAATACTCCCATTATTTTCTTTACCCAGACGTAATATACTATAATCTACATACATACATACATACATACATACATACTGTACATACATACATACATAAAAGGTATATCTCAGTATTTTCTTACACACCTTCGTAAAATAAAAAGAAAAATAGTCTCGCTTTTTTTTGGTTAATTTTTCAACTTTATTTTTACTTTTTTCCCCTGTGTTGGGGTAAAAAGTATCGCTGAGAAGATGTGATATTGTTTGGGAAATAAGTCGAAAATTTGTGTGTTTGTGTGTCTTTTTTTTTATCTGGTAATAGTTGACTGTAGGGAATGAAAAATGTGAGGTCACATTGGGGTCGAATGAGGTCACGGGGTTAAATTGAGGTCACGGCGTTAAATTGAGGTCACAGGAGTTAAATGAGGTCACACAGGGTTAAACTGGGGTCACAGAGGGCTAAAATGAGGTTACAGAGGGATAAAATGAGGTCACAGAGGATTAAGATGAGGTCACGGGGTTAAATTGAGATCACGGCGTTAAATTGAGGTCACAGGTGTTAAATGAGGTCACAGAGGGTTAAATTGAGGTCGCAGGTTAGGTTAGGTTACTCATTCATTTTGACGCCCACCTTTATCAGGCTAATATTACGCCCTGCAATAACACCTATGGGATAATCTTACGTACACCTATGGGATAATCTTTCGTACACCTATGGAATAATCTTACGTACACCTATGGAATAATCTTTCGTACACCTATGGAATAATCTTACGTACATCTTTGGAATAATCTTACGTACACCTATGGAATA
>NW_024741901.1:23628140-23660640 GCF_018991925.1 Homarus americanus | reverse complement strand
CTGGGAGGCTGTAGAGGGAGGGAGAGGTGTGAGAGAATGAGAGGCTGGAGGATGGAGGGAGAGGTGTGAGAGAATGAGAGGCTGGAGGAGGGACGGGTGAAGAGAGGATTGAGAAGCAGAGGTAGGGAGGGAGTGAGTGGAAGAAAAGAACGAAGGAGGAGGGAAGGAGGAGGGAAGGAGGGAGTTAGAGTGAAGGAGGGAGGGATTGTCCTTAATAAACCAACATCTTGAGTGGCCATTAATTACTACCGGGAGGAGAATTGAACACCTGTCTTCCTAGTTTTGGAGGAGGAGGAAGTAAGGACGAGCCGGAGGGAGGGAGGAAGGAAGTTAGGAAGGAAGGAAGGAGTAGGAGGAAGGGAGGAGGAAGAGAAGAAAGAAGGAGGATGGGGCAGTGGGAGGAGGAAGCAATGCGAATGAAGGAAGGAAGGAAAGACCAATAAACACTAACATCGGGATTCTCAACAGCTAAAGTTTCGTCTTTCAGAATCCCGTCAAGTGCATGTTAAGTGCTCATTCAAGTTCACTTACTCACCTGAATATACACTTAAGTTCATCGTCTGGAATTCAATCTTAGTCATCATACTCAAGGGGTAAATCGTACTCAAGGGGTAAATCGTATTCAAGGGGTTAAAGTCCTCGTACTCGAGGGGTAAAAATCTTTGTACTCAAGGGGTAAAGTCATTGTACTCAAGGGGTAAGTCATCGTGTGTAAAGTCAACGAACTCAAGGGGTAAAATCATCGTACTCAAGGGGTTAAAATTTATCAATCTAAAACAATTTAAAGATTCGTCTAAAATAGTTAAAAATTTCCCCCTCTGGAAACTGGATTCATTTTGTGTTATGCTTTAACCACAGGTGAACCGAAACCCCCCCCCTACCCCACCCTCAACGCACGGACAGACTGACGGAAGGCCAAACAGACGGACAGGTGCAAATTAACTGTTTACCTGAGACGGTGGGCTATAAAGATCAAAACAAAACAGTGTGTGTGTGTGTGTGTGTGTGTGTGTGTGTGTGTGTGTGTGTGTGTGTGTGTCCTTGTATTTTAATTTAGACCATAAGTGCAGATGTGAAAGGGAGGACAGGTGTGAAATGGAGGACAGGTGTGAAATGGAGGACAGGTGTGAAAGGGAGGACAGGTGTGAAAGGGAGGACAGGTGTGAAGGGAGGACAGATGTGAAAGGGAGGACAGGTGTGAAATGGAGGACAGGTGTGAAATGGAGGACAGGTGTGAAAGGGAGGACAGGTGTGAAAGGGAGGACAGGTGTGAAAGGGAGGACAGGTGTGAAAGGGAGGACAGGTGTGAAAGGGAGGACAGGTGTGAAATGGAGGACAGGTGTGAAAGGGAGGACAGGTGTGAAATGGAGGACAGGTGTGAAAGGGAGGACAGGTGTGAAAGTCCATTGTCACCCAAGTTTAAACCCTTTCACGTGAGGAATGTGTGTTGGGGTGTGTGGGCGTGGCCGAGGTGTGGTCGAGGTGTGACTGAGGTGTGGCCGAGGTGTGGCTGTGGTATTGGCAAACATTGAGCCTGGGACTACCTACTCTGTTTACTGTACGCTTCCGCCCTTCCTCCCGCCCGCCCGCCCGCCCGCCCACTTGGTTCGCTGGCCATGGATACTGCTGCCTCCTTCTCCTCCTCCTCCTCTTCTTCCTCCCCCTCCTCCTCTTCTCCCTCTTCTCCTCTCTTCTCCCTCTTCCTCCTCTTCTTCCTCCTCCTCTCCCCCTCTTCCTTCTCCTCCTCCCCCTCTTCCTTCTCCTCCCAAGTGTTTTTACCATAAATTTTCGTCTTAATGATGTGAGAAGTCAATAAGCAACTACCACCTCCTCATTTAACCCGATACAATTATACATTATTAGAAAAAAATTATATTTCCTTCATAATTAGAATATCTAATTATAGACACAAATCCTCCCCCTAATTGGACTGGCTGGTTGGTACAATTGGACTGACTGGTTGGTACAATTGGACTGGCTGGTACAATTGGACTGACTGGTTGGTACAATTGGACTGACTGTTTGGTACAATTGGACTGACTGGTTGGTACAATTGGACTGACTGGTTGGTACAATTGGACTGACTGGTTGGTACAATTGGACTGACTGGTTGGTACAATTGGACTGACTGTTTGGTACAATTGGACTGACTGGTTGGTACAATTGGACTGACTGGTTGGTACAATTGGACTGGCTGGTTGGTACAATTGGACTGACTGGTTGGTACAATTGGACTGACTGGTTGGTACAATTGGACTGACTGGCTGGTACTACTAGATAATGATAAAGTGTAGTGTAGTGTAGTGTAGTGTAGTGTAGTGTGCTCCAACAACAAGATAGGTGTTGATATAGTGTAGCTGTGAGTGGGTGTTGGGTGTAAACAGTGGTGTAATCAGGCAGCGGGGCGGTGTGACCTCATCCACTGATCATCCATCGACAATATTGATATAATCACACACACACACACACACACACACACACACACACACACACACAGACAGACCTTTGACCCTCTACACCTGGCTCATAATTCTTACATCTTAATACACAGGTAAGTTAATTACAGGTGTGACAGGTTCTACAGCAGGTGTGTGAGTGAACGTATGACTGTCCCACTTTACCTATAACTTACAGATAACTACAAAATATGGCTCTGAAATGGCACTGAGACTCTTTAATAGTTAAAAAAATGTTCTCACTTCTCAGTTACAGTCGCTGTGTCGTAATTATATAGTGTGTGACATACTGTAATGTGTGATGTAATATTGTAATGTGTTTCCAGGTAATGTCTGCGTGTTGTAATATCCGTATCTGTTATTATTGTTGTTACTGAATAAATGAAATGAAATGTAGAAAAAGTAAACTTATACATAGCAAGTGTGGTATCCATGAATTATTATTATTATTATTATTATTATTATTATTATTATTATTGTTGTTGTTGTTTTTGTTATTATTGCTGTTTTTTACGTTTTATCCGTACTATTATAAATGTTATCATCATTACTTTTATTGTTATCGATAATCCGGTTGTCAACGATAATCCGGTTGTCATCGATAATCCGGTTGTCAACGATAATCCGGATGGTGGACAAACCTTCACCACCTCCCACCTTTTTTCCCAACCTCAGGTGAAGACGGAAGTGTTGTCACTCTACACACAGGTAAACAAAACTTCCACCTGAGAACACATCTCTCTCACCTACAATACGGAACAATATACATTCACAGAGGTACAGCACAGCCTACGGATATTACTGTAAGCACCTGTACTTCCTGGAACGGCCGCCCACCTCTCTATGTGACTGGCAGGATGGTGGGAATCATATGGTAGAGGCAGGTAGTTTGTCTCTCATTAGTGACCTCCAGTTTCTCACAGGTGTTGATCTAACCTTTAGGTGTGGGGCCCAATAGGAGTAAGAATAAGGGTTGTGGCTCAAAGTACTGAGGTCTTTTAAAATTGGGGCCCATTAGGATTTTCTAAGATACGTTTGATAATTTTCTTATCTCTAACAGTAGGAGAAAGAATCCTATTTCGATACAGTCTAGGAGCCATTTTACCGCCATCTTTGTTTACAGTGTGTGTGTAGACTGCCTTCACTCAACAACTCCAGCTAAGAGTAATAATTACCCTAAGACGTGTACCTGTGTAGTGTTGGGCAAGACAAACAAACGATGGTGGTGTCAATTTCAATATATTCTAAACGTTTCTAATTTGCATTTCGCATATATCACCCCGGCGAAACAGTGTATTGTGCTTCATGTTTTGTTTTAGTTGGTAATAAATAATTTTCAGTGAATGGTCTGTGTATTTTTGTTTCAGGATGTACAAGTGTTATTCATCTACTGTTTCACTTGTGATTGTTAGGTCGTGTGTGATGTAATAAAAATCAAGGTACTAACAATATAACAATTTGTGCGGATGGTAACTTTCCGCCCCGGACAAAGGGAGGTTTGTGGCAGCAGTCTACTGTACGCGATTAAATTTTAGTTACTTTCATGTAGTGTTGCCCTTTAAGAACAACCTGTAAAGTATCAGTAAGTATTTCTTTTGGCGGTTTTGACTGGTTGGCGGGGTTTTGCGTGGAGGTGACAGCCAGAGTGTGAAACTAGACGGTATTGATTGGTGCAGCGAGAGAAAACGACGCTCGCTAGAACACAGTCTGGCGGGAGGGAGCACGCGCAAACTTCCGGAATTCTGGTATCATTGTGATTGTATGCGGCTCTTGAACGATAACTTCTGCCATGCTTATCATAATCCCGCTAAACCGAGACAATTATTGGTATTTTTTATTCATATGTGTATTGTTCACTATTCTGTGTGATGTGGACGGTGTTTAGTGGGTGTATGTGTAGTGTTACTGAAGGGATAGCGAGCGAGTGGAGTAAAAATCTGCAACGAAACGAATCTAAATATCTCCTGGCAGTTGGCATCGGTATTCTCGTGAGTGTTGCCCTTTACAGTTCCCTCATTTCTCTTGCTGAGGCCAGACCCCTCACGACCCTCACCGTTTACACACTACCCCTCGGAAAACCGGCCAGGGACCTCGGATGGTCCCCCCCCTACTCCCAACAACTAAGGGGTTCCTGAGACACGGTGACCAACCAGTGTTGTGTGTCTACGATGATGGGCTAGTGTCCTTCTTACTCAGTGTTTACGGCCGTTTCCAAAAACTTCACGTGAAACTTGTCCTCGTGGTAATTTGACTGCTAACGGTGTTTTCATTAAACTGTGATCGTTAACTATATCTTGTATAACATGAACACCGGTGAACAATTATTGATATAACGTGGAACAATGTTGTGGTGGTGGCGGAGGTTGGTGAAGTAGCTAGCTGTGGTGGCTGGAGTGCTCACCTGTTGCGTCTGAGCCACGGCAATACAAGAGGATCCTGCTGGGTGCCTCTGGCCTCGTGATCTTTCAAGATCTCGTATCCTCTTGAATATTTACCTATGATAACCATCGCATGTACTTCAAGAATCCCAATACAGGTGAATATTTAACTCTTGAAAATCAACACAATGCACATAAAGATATCATATTCTCTTCAATGTCTGCCTCTGATAACCGCCACCACCACCACATCTCCACATAAACAAACTCTATCAACTTCCTATGAAAACTAACACTAGAAATCAAGTGTCAACACGTGAAGGCGGCACGACATCCACTGCTCAAGGCCATATACTGTCATCACAAGATAGTGTAGTGAGTGTATAGCGTGAGGAGGGAAACACGACACCTCGACATGATCACCATAGGGAAGGGAACCAGTTTCTCGTTGCTGCACGTGCCTGGGTAGCCAACCTAGTCTAGCTGTCTCGCCACACACACACACACACACACCTCAGCCTTAATGAAGTCCGCGTACAGGTGCACCACTCACACTCACGAACAACAAACACCATTATTGTGAAGCAGCGAGTGAGTTCTAGTGGCGTGTTGGCCTAAGTGATTATTATGGCATGCGTTCACTTATAATGGGTTCATTATTAAGGTATTGATAAGCGTAATAATAAATATGATTTGCAGTAATTGTAACCGATCAGGGTACAGACTGATTATTATTATTATTATTATCTGATTTATTATTATTATTATTATTATCTGATTTTCTTGCTATTTTTATTGCTGGTTGACGTCTCAGAGTTGGTTGACTGTCTCAGAACTGGTTGACTGTACGTTATGGTATGATATTTCCCCCAAATTCGACCTGGAAACCCCACCTCCCCCGACCGTTATTATCACACAACACTATAATACACCTGCGCCTCACCAGTCATTCAAAATATCGAACCATAACTTTGTGCTTCGTTTCATACATTAAAAGAAAAGTGAAAAAAGGAAGAATAATGTAAAAACGAACATGAGGGAGAGTTTTTCTTGGGATTATTCAATTTCGTTTTCTTTCTCTAGTTTCTACATCGTTATAGTATTCATTATCCTCACCGTATCTTCATAATTATTATATCATGGTTTACGATTATCCTGGTAGCACCTATCATGTTAGGTATTGTAGTTATTATCATGCAGCCGCACATCATATTCTACAGTTGTATATCTTACCTCTTTTTTGCGAAATAACTTACAGACAACCTAAACTAACCTAACCTTATGGTTATGTTAAGTGAGAGGTTAGGTTAGGTTGGCTCGTGTAGATTGATACACAGTTAAGTGTTTGTAAGTTATTTGGCAAAATTACCAGTATGCATGCCGGGAATTTTTGGAAAAAAAAAAAAAAAAAAAAAAAAATATATATATATATATATATATATATATATATATATATATATATATATATATATATATATATATATATATATATACATATATATATATATATATATATATATATATATATATATATATATATATATATATATATATATATAATAGGGTTTAATAACAGCCATACAGCCTATCTATACTCGTACTCCGACCTGTTTTATGAAACAATGCTAAATTTATACTCTGATTTGATTATTGATGTAAGTGGATATGCAACTGACTGGTATTGAGCAATTGCACGGAGAAATTGTACAAACCCCAGTGGTGAAGCATGCAACACACACAGGTTCCTTTATTTTTAATCACTGTTGTGAGGTTCAAGGTGGAGTGCGACCAATAGATCGAATATTTCTGTACACCAAATAAAAGACCTGTTTACCCTGTACAAGGAGTTGGATGTCACGTATTGGTCGAGGAATAACTACGGCCGTTCTAATGAATCAGTTCATATTGGTGTTTTTTTCTGTGATTAGGTTAGGTTAGGAAAGGGTGTATGGAAACAAAAATATCTATTACTTTCGAACCGTATGGAACACCTACACACCACTACCACCCACACCACCACCCCACACACCACCACCACACCACACCACCCACACACACTATCACCCACACGCTACTATGACCAATATACCACCACACATCACCCATCACCCCCCACACACCACCCCCACACACCGACCTTTACCACCATCACCCACACATTACTACCCACACCACCACCCCCACACACCACCCCACACCACCACCCCACACCCACCACGACCTTTACCACTACATCCCACACATTACTACCCCACACCACCACCCCACACACCAATCCCCCACACACCACACCACCACTACCATCACCCACATTACTACCCACACACCACCCCACACCACCACCACCCCCACACACCACCACGACTTTACACCACTACCATCACCCACACATTACTACCCACACACCACACACCACCACACACCACATTACCCACACACACCACCACACACCACCACGACCTTTACACACTACCATCACCCAAACACTACTACCACCCTCCCCTGCCCACCCACACACTACTATCACCCACACCCCCACACCACCACCCCACACACCACCACGACCTATACACCACTACCATCACCCACACATTACTACCCACACCACTCCCCACACACCAACACCCACACACTACTACCCACACCACTACCACCCACACACCACTACCCACAACCCAGTAACCAGCGTTTCTAAAAGGTTACACGCTTTAAAGTTTGCCATTTCAATTTACATTTCGTTATATTGAAGAACAAAAATAAACAAATAATCTTGGCTATATCGAGTAAACTAGAATATTTAAGGTTAGGTTAGGTTACAGAGGATAGGTTAGGTTAGGCTACAGAGGATAGGTTAGGTTAGGTTACAGAGGATAGGTTAGGTTAGGTTACAGAGGATAGGTTAGATTAGGTTACAGAGGATAGGTTAGGTTAGGTTACAGAGGATAGGTTAGGTTAGGTTACAGAGGATAGGTTAGGTTAGGTTACAGAGGATAGGTTAGGTTAGGTTACAGAGGATAGGTTAGGTTAGGTTACAGAGGATAGGTTAGGTTATAGAGGTTAGGTGAGGTGAGGTTAGGTTTTATTACGTTAGATTAGGTTAGATTAAGTTATTTCAGGTTAGATTAGGTTATGAGATTAGATAAGACTAAACAACCATTTATAAGGCAGGTATAATTAAGTTACTACCATGATCAACTACCGTGATTAACGAGGAATATAACCAACCACTAATTAAACAAAGCACGCGCGAGAAGAATGAATAGAAAATGAATTACGTTAAGTTAGGTAATTACAGGTATATTCCACAGGTATCTTCTACAGGAATATTCTCATGTTGGTAATACTGTTTATTTCACTTGTATTTTATTCACTGCTTTATTATACAGTCCATGTACTTGTAAAAAAAATCTTGATGGAAATTTAAATATAACTTCTAATAAAAATAATAACACTAATAATAATAATAACAATAATAATAACAAAAATAATAATACAAAAATAATAATTACAATAAACAAAGTAAAATATAATAAAGTTCACAAAGTTATTAAGAATATGAACCAGTTAATTTATTTTAACTCTGTGTTTTTCTTTTAAATCTTTTCAAATTTTAACACAATTTGTCAAGATAATAAAAAGTTGGAGAGGAAACTGACCGTCTGAGTGAGAGGCGGACGACTCTTGGTGAATTCAATCAACTATTATGACGTCAGCAGGTGTTATTTTCGGGTCACCCCCTCCCCCCTCCCTCCCCCCCCCCCAAAAAAAAACCCCAGGTATGAAGTTTTATGAATGCATTTGGGGGTCTTAAAATTTCCCTTGGTTTGTATAGGTCTGAGTATAAATGATATATGTTCATTCAACCCCCCCCTCCTCCAAACCGAAATGTATTCTCTACCAATCACAGCACGTGGCAATTCTATGGATAGCCAATTAGGGCATCGCCAGGGAGTGACGTCATTTTAATTAACTCATGGGAAGACGTCTTTAAAGTGATGTCCTTGACCAATCACAGTGTCGTAAATAGATACGTAACTGTCTCATCAAAACTCTCATTACCACATTCCCTCACTGTCTCTCCACCAGTACTCTCTCCCTCACTGTCTCTCCACCAGTACTCTCTCCCTCACTGTCTCTCCACCAGTACTCTCTCCCTCACTATCTCTCACCAGTACTCTCTCCCTCACTATCTCTCCACCAACACTCTCTTTCCTCATTATCTCTCACCAGTACTCTCTCCCTCACTATCTATCACCAGTACTCTCTCCCTCACTATCTCTCACCAGTACTCTCTCCCTCACTGTCTCTCCACCAACACTCTCTTTCCTCATTAACTCTCTTTCCTCATTATCTCTCTCCAGTACTCTCTCCCTCACTGTCTCTCCACCAACACTCTCTCCCTCATTATCTCTCACCAGTACTCTCTCCCTCACTATCTCCTCCATTACACCTCACTGTCTCTCACCTATCTCTCACTCCCAGCTATCTCTCAGTTATCTCCCTTTGGCGATTATGAGAAGCGATTTTACTGTCAATGTTTATGTGATGTTTCCATAGCGGACATTACAATACCTGTTGCCTTATTAAGAGGTGTGTTCAGGGATATATCGCGTGTTCGACTGGAGGGAGAATATGCGTCAGTGTGTGTGTGTGTGTGTGTGTGTGTGTGTGTGTGTGTGTGTGTGTGTGTGTGTGTGTCAGTCAATATATACAAGTTCAAATTTCGAAAACCTTTACATACACACGACCCAAAAAATTATCTATACGGACAAGAACAATAAATTTCAAAATGTAACACTCATAACTCCTGTTGACTCGGTAGTGTTGTCAGAATCCTTCATCCACTGTGTGAAATTATCTTAAACACAAAATAGTAAGGATACTTTTTTGACTGTGTACAAGACCTTTAAAGATATTTATGACGTGTTGAGAAATTTCGTAGAAAACCGTAGAGGCGTAAAGTGTATGTTACTATCTGTAGACTCATCCCTGCGTTGTGGCTTTGTGTATTTATGTATGTATGAGTAACGCGTGTGTGTGATCGTGTGCATGCGTCTGTCATCTGTAGGCGTCTATCATCGTGTACGTGCGTCTGTCATCTTGTTCATGCGTGTGTCATGTGTGCGTGCATCTGTCACCAGTCTACAGGGACACCCGTGGCTAACACACACACACGGCCCTAGATTTCATACGATAAGTCATTCAACCCTTGACGTCAACAACTTATTTTTTCTGTTTATCAATAGCTTGTTCGACTCTTGGGTATAGACGAGTGAATCTTTATGGTTAAGTCGTATACATGATTGAATCTTTGTGTTTAAGGAGTACAGACGATCGAATCTGTATGTTTAAGGAGCATAGACGATTGAATCTTATATTTATGGTGGAGTACAGACGATCAAAACTCCCGTGTTTACAGTACTGTAGAGTAATGACTGCAGTATAGACGACAGGAACTCCCGTGTTTAGAGTATAGACGATATAAGTGCTTGGGCGTCTGGGCAAGATTAAACAGGGTCTTATCACTTAATTGGGATATTGGATTCCCGGCGAGAGTTACAGATGCCGCGATAAAGGTGTTAGATTCATGTGTTATCGTAATTTTTTATCGTAATGGGCACACGCTCCCCCCCCCTCCCCATCCACTTCCTTGAGGCAGGTCACTAAAGGGGTGGTAGCTCCTGTTATCTGTGTAGAAGTGTGATCTTAGCTGTAATAACATGTCTCTCTCTCTCTCTCTCTCTCTCTCTCTCTCTCTCTCTCTCTCTGTCAGTTCAGGTGAAGGAGGTGGCTGAAGCAGTAAGGACAGAAGGCGTCAGATAGCCACGATAATCACGGTAACCTTGAAGGGCCGCTACTCTTGCTGGTCACCTCATAGCTCGTGTAAACAGTATGTCTGACCTCGGGGCGATGTTTCGTACCCTAGCTGACCTATTTTTGGGGACACTGGGCATACCATTTGACCTCTAATGGGTGTACAGTGACGTAGACGGATCCTGTGTTATCTCTAATGGGTGTACAGTGACGTAGACAGATCCTATGTTATCTCTAATGGGTGTACAGTGACGTAGACGGATCCTGTGTTATCTCTAATGGGTGTACAGTGACGTAGACAGATCCTATGTTATCTCTAATGGGTGTACAGTGACGTAGACGGATCCTGTGTTATCTCTAATGGGTGTACAGTGACGTAGACAGATCCTATGTTATCTCTAATGGGTGTACAGTGACGTAGACAGATCCTATGTTATCTCTAATGGGTGTACAGTGACGTAGACGGATCCTGTGTTATCTCTAATGGGTGTACAGTGACGTAGACGGATCCTGTGTTATCTCTAATGGGTGTACAGTGACGTAGACAGATCCTACGTTATCTCTAATGGGTGTACAGTGACGTAGACAGATCCTACGTTATCTCTAATGAGTGTACAGTGACGTAGACAGATCCTACGTTATCTCTAATGAGTGTATTTCTACGTTGGGTGAAGTCTAATGGGCATGGACGTATCCTATAGGTGAATTCTAATGGACACACACACCTTAGCTTTCATTAGCCATTAGATCACAGTGTCTGCGTCACACCACATCCATCCAGACCTCCTCTTAGTCATCAAGATCCTCACCGTGTAGGTTGGTGGCGGAGGGGAGATATTTGATGTATTTCTCAACGGGTCTTCTCTTCTCACCCCTTCCTCCACCTCTATCCTCATTTATCCTTACTCCTTCTTCTCCTCCATCCTCTTTTTTATTTATTCCATGGTCGCCCCTCTTCATTTCTCTTCCCTCCTCGTTATCTTTTGCCTTTGTCCATCCTCTCCTGCTAAGCCTCTCTCCACTTATTCCTCATTATCTCAGACTCTCCCCAATTCTCTGTCCTCTCATTTTCCTCTTCTCATCCTTTCTCCACCTCCTACCTCCTCCTTGTCTCATTCTGTCTCCTCCCCTCCCCCTCCTCTCACCCTCCCTCTTCCACTAGACCCTCCCGACCTCCTCTCAGTCTTCCCCTTTCAACCAAACTCCCCCTAACAACTCCCCCTCCCCTCTGACTCTCCTTAACTCCTCTCCTCCCCCCTTCCTCCTCTCACCAGACCCCCCTTACCCCTTCGTCCGCCTCCTCCCTGACTCTCCCTACCTCCCCTCCTCCCTGACTCTCCCTACCCCCTCCTCCCCCCCTGTCTCATTATACTGGCTATTGCAAGACTTGAAAAAACAACTCGGCTGGCTGGCTAGCTGTTGGTGTAAAGTAATTAAACGTGTCTATTGCCTGGTCTGCACTCCCTGACCCGTGTGTGTGTGTGTGTGTGTGTGTGTGTGTGTTTCATATTCTCTTAAGAGTTCCGTGTTCCAAGTACAAATGCCGAGTTATTGTGTTCCATATTCCTTGTTTCCGTTCCGTGTTTCGTGTGTTTCGTAATTTTAAGTTTGTAATTCGTGTTTCGTTCCGTATTTTTGGTCCTCTCTGTTTGAGCCCCGTTAGTGGTACAGTCTCAGTGTAATTTCGACGCCATCGTTAAATCAAACAGGTGAATGTGGCCTTAACTACTCAATGACGAGGAAACTGTGACGTAGTATTGTTGGTGAATGAGAAACATACATACATACATACATACATACACACACATACACACATACATACATACACACACACATATACACACATACATACATACATACATACACACACACACATACACACATACATACATTTTTAATCCATTTATAAATATACTAGTGGTATACGTGCCTCCCCCGTTTACCCAACTCCTCTCTCACTTCCCTCGCGTGTCCCTTACTTTCCCAACATCTCTCCCACTCTCCCCTCTCTTCTCACACGGCCCACTCTTCCAGCCCACGCTCCCCTCACCTCTCCCACTCACTCCCCACTTTTTTTCCATACATACATACATACATACATACATACATACATACATACATACATATACAGACAGACAGGTGTAAAGTTGATTATATTAAATGTAGATTATTATTCACCGCTCTCTGTGATGCAGCTTCAGTGTATCCGAGTTGTTTGTTTGTGACGTGTGTGTGTGTGTGTGTGTGTGTGTGTGTGTGTGTGTGTAGAAGAGAGGGTGGGGGACACAGGAAACACCAATATTTACAATCATGTCTTCGTGGAATTACAAGGGAAGGAGTCGGGCATTACAATAATTCTCTCTCTCTCTCTCTCTCTCTCTCTCTCTCTCTCTCTCTCTCTCTCTCTCTCTCTCTCTCTCTCTCAAATAATTAACCATTAATCGTCACTTCATCTCTTGGTTAATTAATTTGAAACTTGTCAAAAGCTTCTCCCTGGTTTCAATACTCCCACACCTTCGTCCTTCTTGTTTCTTGTTCCTCTACGTGTTTTGTGGGGTTAAGGTCAGGTCTTTAAGTGTTTTCTGGGGTTAAGGTCAGGTCTTTAAGTGTTTTCTGGGGTTAAGGTCAGGTCTTTAAGGGTTTTGTGGGGTCAAGGTCAAACAATCTGGTCACGCTATAAGGATTAAAGATCATAAAAATCCCTTATAAAGAGGTTTGGGTACACACCATGACATATACTGTAGGCTTTAAATAATAATATAAATAGTTATGAATTCTGACGTACTTTTTAACATTTTCTAGGGCGTTAAATTAGTCAAAATTCTCCCCCAACGTATTAATAGTTTGGGTTTTTTATTGGTTCATCTACCCCCCCCCTCCATGGACAGTGGTATAGACAAATGTGGATTTTGTTTAGTTTAACTGAGGGGGTATGAGGGGTGAGGGGAGGTGCTGGTCAAGTGGGATTCAAGTTCTACTCGTTCCCCAAAATAACCATTAGTATTGCGGTTCCTGGATTGTAGTCTATAAAGGCTGGGGGCAGGGGATGATCTGATCAGCTATAGCAGGTAAAAAGGCGTAATGGTCAGTCTTCCCATAAGCCACCCGCCTCATCTGTCACTTTACCTCTACACTGACCTCAACATACTGTATATTTATAACTTACTATAACATAACACAAATATCGTTTACGTATCCCGTGTTCGTAAAATAGAATTAAGAGATAATATATCTTATTACTCTTTTGATAAATACATAGTAAAATTAGTTAGGACAAGTTTTTTGAGGTTGATGCCAATGTCAACGTGTTCAAAGACTGTGTGTACGGAAGTAGTTTCCCGCCATCGGAACCTTATAAATATTATTTTTGTTCTGATTGTTATTTGTCTTTATTTTTTGTTCTTATTACTTTTTGTTAGTTTTTATTGTTTTTTCTTCATATTATTAGTACATTTTTGTGGCTGTATTCATATAAATGTCGTATTTTCTTATTTTCCTTCTCATTCCCCCTTTTATTCAATATTATTTTGATTATATTCGAACGTACAGTACAGTATACATAACTCACAACACTACAACATACAGAACAACACACGCCTTCCTCCACAACACCGTCAGTCAGTGAGTTAGTGGAGAGTAAAGTCCCATGTGATGAAAAACGCTGCTGCTTATCGTCTTTGTCATCAACACAAAAGGCAGAAAATCTTGGTGGATATGTGGGTGTTGTGTTGTGTTGTGTTGTAATGATGTAAACAAGATGGGGCTATTCAATCTCTCTCTCTCTCTCTCTCTCTTTCACCCAGAGCAAGGGGAATAAGTTATGAAGTCCCTCTCTCCCTTAGGACTACAGAGAAAAGGAGTGAGTGAGAACCCCTCCCTCCTACTTACCTCCCACTCTCTCTTTCCTTCCCTCCCAACCTCCATCCCACTAGCTCTGATCTGTCTACCCCTCCACCCCCCCCTCCCAGCCTCTATTCCTTCTTTCCAACATCCATCCCACTCTCTTTCCCAGCCCTCTCCCTCCCTCCCGGCCAGCCTCTATCCCTCCCCCATTGCTTGCCTGTGATCATCGTGCGTCTGGCAGCATCGCCCTGACCCAGAATGCATACACAACACTAAGTTCAGTCGAGATGTGCCAGGTCGACTGACTCACTCTGACTGACTCACTGATGCTGACTCTTGTACTCATTATATGGTTCTTGATTATCTCTCTCTCTCTCTCTCTCTCTCTCTCTCTCTCTCTCTCTCTCTCTCTCCATCGCTAGAGTACTGTACCGAGTAATTAAGAGATCAATAACCGCAGAATGTCACGACTAACATTATATCACCCTCAAGGAAGTAGAGAATTAGGGTCCATTCACACGGTATAAGGTAGAATGATCACTGACACGGTATAAGGTAGAATGATCACTGACACGGTATAAGGTAGAATGATCACTGACACGGTATAAGGTAGAATGTAGAGTCCCTTGAGGTTATTGTCATTTAGATTAAGTGGGCGATGACATTCACACGAGGATGAACATTCACCTAACACACACCTGGCGCGGTATTGGTGTAAATTGGTGACATTCTTAACAGGTGATGTGGTAAATATGTGTGTGTGTGTGTGTGTGTGTGTGTGTGTGTGTGTGTGTGTGTGTGTGTGTGTGTGTGAGGGGATCACCGTGGATTGCCAGCGTATCGGTAAAGCAAAAACACACACTCTTCACCACACACCCAACGAACGAACTCTTTGACACACACACACACACATGTGAGTGATAGTCTGTGTGTGAGGGAGAGATGACCTGTTCCATCTCTCTTTAAAACCTTCACTTAAGTTCTTGTCAGCTGGTGGGGGTGGTGGTAGTTGTAGTGGTGGAGTTGATGGTTAGGTTAGCTTAGTGTTATTATTATTATTATTATTATTATTATTAGTTACTATTATTATTATTATTAGTTATTATTATTACTGTTGTTATTATTCGTAAATTTAACATTGGTGATACGTATCCAAGACTCACACTTATAACCGTTGTTGTAGTTAATAACACTGTGTTATTATTTTTCACACGTGTTATAGGTGCCTTAAACAAACAGCTACTCACCTGTAGCCACTAGCCAACTCCTGTATGTTATTTTTCACAGGTTTTATAGGTCCAGCATGAGTTAACACCTGCCTTAAACAAACACCTGCTCACCTGTAGTCAACCTGACCCCGTGACCTGTGAACTGACTCATATATTGTTTAGACTGACAATACCTGGACTCTGCCCCCTTTAAACTCTGGCGTTACCCTCATCTCCAGTGATCAATCTAAAAAAAAAAAACTCGGGATTACCTGAAGATTAAATTCCCTAATATATTTTACCTGATAATTTAAAACCAACCTAACCTAACCATACAGCCTTGTTATGAGTGAGGTTCAACAGTATACAGAAGCAAACTGTAAATACATGGCAGATTAAACGAGTCTAAAATGTGAGCGAACTGACGCACACACACGCACACACATACACACCCACCCACACACATACACACCCACCCACACACACACACACCCACCCACACACACACACACACACACACACATACTAAAGTTTAACAGACTCACATTAGTGGAAACAAAATTAACTCACTGTACAGTAGGTCAAGCTCAATGTACAATTCTATTCGGATAAGCCAATATAGGCAGGCAGTCTCTCTCTCTCTCTCTCTCTCTCTCTCTCTCTGTCTCTCTCTCTCTCTCTCTCTCTCTCTCAGTGTTGTACTTAAGAGTTAGAAGGAAACTTTGTATATAACTTCATCATCTCTGTGTTGTTAAAAGGTAATTAATATACCGTTTTACCTGGGTGTAGGAGAGTGTTCCCGTCCCACAGGTGACCACACTAAGACAGACACACACACACGGGTTCTCTAAATGATGGAACAGGTGTAGAGAAATCCCCAGGTGTAAGGAACAGGTGTAGGGGAATTTCCTTTTGGGATATTACAGGTGTCGTGGTGTACCCAATGAGAGGACATGTGTGTGGTAGGATGGACTCGTCATGAGGACAGGTGTTGAGAGACCTTGGTAGTGTAATGAGAAAGTAACACCTGTTGACGGGTTCCTGGGGATAACAGACTCAAACATAGCCTAAATGTCCTTCCCGTATCAGAAAAAACCCCGCCAGAATCTATCCCTTGACCTATCACAGCCGATACTCATCAAACCGCCAAAGAGGACAGGCTTAAAACACACCAATAGCGTGTGTTTACCTGTCACCAAGTCCGCCAATCCTAGCCTAGCACCCATGACGTCACACCTCACCTACACCAACCAGAAGTCGACTTCCAATCCCACCATCAATCACCACCCGGCGGGCTATGACCCCTCGATGACGACAGTTGCCTCAGTGACCAATCAGCACCCAGTAAAGATGGTGACGTCGATGGAGGTGCCTCACCGTATCTCGTCTTCGTCAGAGAGTGAGGAGGATGGTGAGGGTTGGTTGCTGCTTAATGAACGCAGTAAGCCTTGGCCGGAGCCTGACCAGAGTGAGGTGAATATGATGTCACTGTTTTGTCTTCCTGTTGTTTAGTTCCAGCTGTAGTGAATCCCAGTCCAAACCTAACCTAACCAAACAAAAAACCTAACCTAATCATCATGGGCCCCAACCTAACCTAACCACAAGGACTGGGAACCATCAGTACTGGAGTCATCTCAGTTACAACCGAGTATTTACGATGTATTAATGTTGTCAGTGTTGCCAGAATTATTGTAAACAACATTTTTTTTACTTTTGTTATTATGTAAATCGAATGTTGTAAAAGTGTTTGATTAGTAATTATTGGTGTTAGGAGAGTCGTTGTTTTTTTTGTTTATTAAATGTTGTATGAGTGTATGTTAGTCCGTGTTACGTAATGCATTATAGAATTACTTATGTTGTTCTAGTGTTTGTTGCTAAATGTTACTTAAAGTGAGTATGTGTGTTATGATTCACATACATACATCCATACATACATACATACATACATCCATACATACATACACACACGCTTTTCATTACACACATAACCACCATGACAACCCTTAAAGGTCAAAGGTTAAGGTCATCCAGCTACAACTTTCAGTCATATGATATATTCAACCTGACAACACCCCGCCCCCCTTCCCTTCCTCATCCCCCCTCCCGCTAGACCTGTTATGTTAATGAGCTCACCTGAAGATTAGACACCCTAGCTTATTATTTTACCTGATGAATAAACACACACCTTAACGCTACCTGGTGAGTTGGGTTATATCGGGTTAGGTTAGATTAGGTTAGGTTAGGTCAGATTAGGTTAGGTTAGGTCAGATTAGGTTAGGTTAGGTTAGGTCAGGTTAGGTTAGGTTAGGTTAGGTTAGGTTAGGTTAGATTAGGTTAGGTTAGGTCAGATTAGGTTAGGTTAGGTCAGATTAGGTTAGGTTAGGTTAGGTCAGATTAGGTTAGGTTAGGTCAGATTAGGTTAGGTCAGATTAGGTTAGGCTAGGTTAGGTTAGTTAGAATGTTTAATCATCACGTGATATATAACCTGGGGTGCCTAATCTTCAGGTTATCCGGACATATGTTAACTTTAAGTGGGTTCCTGTCTTCTTGGAGGCCGGATGACCTTACAAACACACACACAAAAACGACCACAAATTCAATACTTTTTTTCCTGTGGGTTTTGTTTGCCGGTAAGAGAGTCACAAGTGCAGGGGGGGGGGTGAATACAGGAGTGAGAGAGAGAATAAGAGTAAAGGAGTGAGAGATGGTGAGAGAAAATGAATGAGAGTGACAGAGGGAGATAATAAAAGTGAGAGAGGATTGAGAGACTTAGAGTGAGAAAGTGAGAGTGAGAGTGAGAGGACCTGAAAGCCACAAAGAGAGAGAGTCCCTCACCTCTCACCTGCTTTCAGGAAAGTGAACCAGAAGACTGAGCTATCTTGAGTGTCCACTTCTCTCCCTCCCTCTCACAACCTCTCCCTCCCCTCTTTCAGCCTCTCCCTTCCCTCTTCCTCCCTCTCTCACACCTCTGTACCTCTCTATGCCTCTCCCAGCCTCCACGACCTCTGACCTTTCCCTTCTTGATAGGACAGCCGCGGTGGACGCCTCCCGAGCCACGCTGACTGAATTTACACGGAGAGGAAAGTTGACTGTCAGCTGAACATTACCTGTCTGCTGACTGTCTGACTGTACAGTGTGTGTGGTGCTACAAACTGTCTACGTGACTGTATGGTGATAAAAACTACTGTGTGATTGTGTACCTGTATATAGCAATAAACTGAGTGTGACTGTATATGTGCAATAAACTGACTGCAGTATAAGAGCGATAAACTAACTGTTTGTGTGTGTGTGCGTGGTGTGTGTGTGTGTTGTGTGTGTGTGTGTGTGTGTGTGTGTGTGTGTGTGTGTGTGTGTGTGTGTGTGTGTGTGTGTAGTTCACCTGCAGCTCCTCCTTCACCTGGATAAACACTTTCTCGTTTATTTTGGGGCAAATTTCTCTGGTGTTAGTAAGCGTGAATTGTACAAGGGGGGGAGGGGGGAAGGGGTCGGGGTAGTGGATGATAAGGTGGATGGATGGGAGTGGAGAGAGGTGGGTTGTTGAGGATGGAGGATGTTGAGGAGGAGGAGGAGGTGGGGGAGTCAGGTATGAACGTACGTGCCTGGCCTGAGATTCCATGCATAGTGACACCCTCCTCCCTCCTCCTCACTTCTACTCCCTCAACCCTCCTCCGTCTCTCACCCCTCCTCCCTCACCTCTACTCCTCCTTCACCATCACCCCTATCCCCCCACCTTCCTCCCCTCATCCCCACCACTCATTCCAGAACTTTCTTCCCCTCACCCCTGGACAGTTCCCTCCCACCCACTACCCTTCTCTTCCACCAACCTCTCCCCCCATCCCAGAACTCCTTCCCCCCTTCCCCCTCATCCCAGAATCTCTCCCCCCCCCTCATCCCAGAAGAACCTCCCCCCCCCTCCCCCCTCATCCCAGAACTTCCCCCCCCCCCCAGAACCTCTCCCCTTCCCCCCTCATCCCAGAATCCCAGAACCCTCATCCCAGAACCCCCTTACCCCTCACACTTCAGCTACACACATTCCTCACACCAACACTTCCCTTAAGTCAGACGTGACATACACACGATGACTTGTGATTCTCCCCTCTCTCTCTCTTTTTCCCTTCTCTCCTTTGTTTCCCGTTCCTTCATTTTCCCATCATCGTCTTCCATCCTGCTTGTCTTCTTCGGCCTCCTCCCCTCTCGTCCCCTCTGTTTCCCCTCCTTCACCATTTCCTGTCCATAGCATCCTCTCTTGGTTTCCTTTTCTTGTTGCTACTCCCGTAAATTTCCTGCCTCACCCCCCCCCTTTCCCTGTGCCCTTCATCCCCACTTCCCCTCCCCTTCCTTTTCCTGTGTCCTCCCTACCTGATTCATTTCACCTTCTCTCACCTATGCCTTCCCTACCTACCCACACACTCAACTGGACTTATCCTGTTCCTGGCGGCTCGCGTGTGATTTCCTCTCCACTGTGTGTGTGTGAGAGAGAGAGAGAGAGAGAGTTATTTCCGTTTCAAGACTCCTTTCCTACTATGGCTCAGGGTAACCACAACACACACCTGTCATTCATCTCTCTCTCTAAACAAGTGTAACAGGTGTGTCTATGACTGTCTGAGGGTTGGCGACCACGACCCTCCACTCTAAACTGTCTATATGAAGGCTTAAGGTCCTTTATTAAACCACTTCAGGGTACTTTTGGTCGGTCTTGTCCCTTACGTTCAAGACCTTATAGTTAAGCATCAGTGGGCGGCAGCTGGCGCGTCAGTAACCTCAGGCAGTGTCCTCAGTGGGGGGCAGGTGAGAAATTGGTGATAGTTTCCCCATCTAGAGGAGCCTAATGTGAGGATTGGGCGTGTGGGCGGCACCAAACAGACCACCCTCCGCCCCCCACACCTGAAGTAAAGTTACCTACAATTAGTGCTGCCTCTTCGGTCACCTGTTGAGTGTCAGGCACGTGTCCTTAGTCTCACCTCGCTCATGTCCTGTCCGCGTGTGGCTGACCGGTCGCAGGTTCTCGTGACGTTATATGTGGCTTAACACTGATTGGTTCTCGGGTACGTTGTTTCCTTTTCATACGGTGACGTCACTGCTTTAACAGTGATTGATCACTGATTGGTCGTCATGCCGTGTGGCGTCACTAATTCTCTAGCCCTCTCTAGCGGATTCTCGGGTTATCGATCGCTGATTGGTCTTTGTGACGTGACGTTACTATATATGCCCATTGGCAGACCAATCACGGGACTTTACGCATTGTGACGTAATTAACTTATATCTCAGCGGCAGATAATCTAAGACAAGTTTTAATTTTACATGACGTCATCAGACAGCTGACCCAGTACCAGTCTTGTTGTCACATTAACTGTCGTTCAACTTGTCCGTTATGGTCCCAGGTCGACCAATGTCCGTTATGGTCCCAGGTCGACCAATGTCCGTTATGGTCCCAGGTCGACCAATATCCGTTATGGTCCCAGGTCGACCACATTTTATCTAATAAAAGTAATTTATGTTATTTATTTGTTACTGAAAAGTTTACACAAATATAAACACAAAGTAGATGGTAACATTTTGTCTCTAATAAAAATAAAAGTTATACAGAATTATTCTGAATATGACTTAAACCTTTAACAAGAGTCTGTTTGTTTGTTCGCTATGTACGGCTGAAGATGAGAGTGTGTGTGTGTGTGTATGTGTGTGTGTGTGTGTGTGTGTGTGTGTGAAGTAAGTAGAAGTGTGTGTGTGTAGAAAGGGAATAGTTCTTTTTTGTTTGCAATTTTCTCCATTTATCAAGTTTGTGCCTCTCTCTCTCTCTCTCTCTCTCTCTCTCTCTCTCTCTCTCTCTCTCTCTCTCTCTCTCTGTCCACCCACCCACCCGTCCGTCCTCCCGCCCGCCCGTCCGTCCGTCTGAGAAAGCTTCCTCTGGCCGTAATAATATTTGGCCGGTAGTATCATGGTGTCTATTTAGGTGTAATACGATAAGCAACGTTTTATGGAGTGAGTTATGGCTCCCTGTTGGAGCTATCATATGAGGGAGTCACAGGTAGTGTAGTGTTTCTGTTGTGTTGTATGGTGTGATGTTGTGAGGTGTTGTGTGGTGTGGTGTTGTGTGGTGTGGTGTTGTGTGGTGTTGTGAGGTGTTGTGAGGTGTTGTGTTGTGTGGTGTTGTGAGGTGTTGAGATGGTGTTGTGTGTGTGGTGTTGTGAGGTGTTGTGTGGTGTGGTGTTGTGCTGTTGAGGTGTTGTGTGTGTGGTGTTGTGTTGTAGGTGTTGTGTTGTGTTGTGAGGTGTTGTGTTGTGTGGTAGGTGTTGTGTTGTGTTGGGTGTTGTGTTGTGTGGTAGTGTTGTGTTGTGTGTTGTGTTGTGTTGTGTGGTGAGGTGTTGTGTTGTGTGGTGTTGTGTTGGGTGTTGTGTTGTGAGGTGTTGTGTTGTGTTGTGAGGTGTTGTGTTGTGTGGTGTTGTGTTGTGAGGTGTGGTGTTGTGTTGTGAGGTGTTGTATTGTGAGTTTTTGTGTTGTGTGGTGTTGTGAGGTGTTGTGTTGTATTGTGAGTTTTTGTGTTGTGTGGTGTTGTGTTGTGAGGTGTTGTGTTGTGAGTTTTTGTGTTGTGTGATGTTGTGTGGTGTTGTGTTGCGTGGTGTTGTGAGGTGTTGTGTTGTGTGGTGTTGTGAGGTGTGTTGTGTTCATCATAAAGTCAGTGTAGTGCCAACTTAAACACGTACAAAGAGTCATTATTAGATTCACACACACACACACACACACACACACACACACACACACACACACACACACACACACACCATACAGCATTACTCACCCATTTAACATCAGTATATATGTATATCCTCATTAACATGTTAAATTAGTTGGTTTAAGTATAATAGTAACTAACACATATATCCTGGCGTCACAGTGTGGTGAATCATGGTAGAGGCTTATAAACGAATGGGTGACGTTATAACCTGGGGGATGGGATTCTTCCTGTGGCTTACGAACGACTACGTAACGTCAGAATCTTTGTTACGTCATAATCCTCTCTCTCTCTCTCTCTCTCTCGGCACGTGAGGGGCATTGTGGCGTGGGAGTGTGTGTGTGTGTTGTGACGCAATAGTGTGGACGCCTCTCTCTCTCTCTCTCTCTCTCTCTCTCTCTCTCTCTCTCTCTCTCTCTCTCTCACACACACACATTCTTTGACCTTTGACCTTTATATAAGACAGGTGAGACATGACTACTAATGAAGGTCAACAGGTAATTTGTATCACTTTTAACACAACAAGAGAGGCAGGTGGTCATACCTCTCGCCAGGTATACTGTCCTGCCGAGCAAGATATAACACGGATACTGTGCTGTATGTTATGTTGTTATATGTTGTGTTATGTTATATGTGGTGTTATGTTATATGTTATGTTATGTTGTTATATGTGGTGTTATGTTATATGTTGTGTTATGTTGTTATATGTTGTGTTTTGTTGTTATATGTGGTGTTTTGTTGTTATATATTGTGTTATGCTGTTATGTTGTTATGTATTGTGTTATGCTGTTATATGTTGTGTTATGTTGTTATATGTTGTGTTATGTTATATGTTGTGTTATGTTGTTATGTTGTTATGTATTGTGTTATGCTGTTATATGTTGTGTTATGTTGTTATATGTGGTGTTATGTTATATGTTGTGTTATGTTGTTATATGTTGTGTTATGTTGTTATATGTTGTGTTATGTTGTTATATGTGGTGTTTTGTTGTTATGTTATGGTGCTATGTTATGATGTGTTATGGTGCTATGTTATGTTGTGTTGTGGTGCTATGTTATGATGTGTTATGGCTAATTTAACGTCGTCAACACAGTTTTAAAATCAATATATAATATAACGTCAATATTAACACGGTATCAACAGGAATATTAACATGGTATTAACACGGTATCAACAGGAATATTAACATGGTGTTAACACGGTATCAACAGGAATATTAACATGGTATTAACACGGTATCAACAGGAATATTAACATGGTGTTAACACGGTATCAACAGGAATATTAACATGGTATTAACACGGTATCAACAGGAATATTAACATGGTATTAACACGGTATCAACAGGAATATTAACATGGTATTAACACGGTATCAACAGGAATATTAACATGGTATTAACACGGTATCAACAGGAATATTAACATGGTATTAACACGGTAATGTACATACTAATAATATCACCACCTTTAAGGCCGCTCTTCCCAAACGACGATTGATAAAAAAAAAATTATAAATTAACAAATAAAATAAAAAATAAAAAAAAGACCTGAATTTTCAACAGGTTCTTTCAGCTCCATTTTTTTTATTAGTAATGTGACGTTATCGCTGTGTGTGTGTGTGTGTGTGTGTGTGTGTGTGTGTGTGTGTGTGTGTGTGTGTGGGGAGAGAAAGAGATTTACACCAATGATAAAGTGTTACTCCGTTCCATCTCATGCCCGCGTTCACTCAGCCATAACAGAGACATAAATAGTTCATTATTTTATCTGTATCATTTCCGATTATATGGCCCATTTTTGTAGCCAAGACCAACTTAATAGCCAAGACCCCCCTTTTATAGCCAATACCCCCTCCTTTTATAGCCAAGACCCCCTTAATAGCCAAGACCCCCCCTCCCTTTATCTTTAATAGGCTGAAGCGTCATAAAAAACGGAGAACATAAACAACAGAAAACGGGGACCAGCAACACCGTTCAGCTTCTCACAGCACCCTGCCAACAATGACACCATGTTGTACTGCATTATACGGATAAGTTGTATATACAGTGTTCTTTAATATCGTAACCTAATATCACTTACCCATATATGTTGTGCTTCAGAGGGACTTATGATTATGTCCTTAAGTTTAGAAGGTGATAAGGCCTCGTCCGTGACCTGTCCTTAGCTTGGTTGAGTCCTTAGTGCCAACAAGAGGACGGTGGCCGAGTGGCGATGGAGCTTAGTGGGTCAGTAGTGAAGGATTGTGGGTCGAGTGTGTCATGGACCGATTATTTTCACGGTGGAGGTGGAGAGCGGGTGGTGGAGGTGTGGGAAAGGTGGAGATGGGGGAGGTAGGGGGGGGGGAAGGGTGGTTGCTTCAGGGATATATAGTGTGTTCGACTTTCAATACAACTCTCACACGCGTCATTTAATGGAAGTTTAGACGCCGTGAAGAAATTATAACGTGACTACATTGTGACGTGAAGACCTTACTCACCCTGACCTTTCAACACTGTGAACTCCATCAACACAGACAGACAGACGGGGATGGACACAAGTTGACAACACACCCGCCTGGAATAGTGTGGCGGGGTGTAATAAGACACTCACTACACCATGATATAACCTACACCATGATATAACCTACACCCAGGGAGCGAAGGTGATTGTGTTGTGCTTCCTGCCGCCGCTGCTGCTATCTGACGTCTCGTGATTGCTTTTAATATTTGAGGCAGTCAGAGTGCCAGTGCCAATACGGTGCCGATAAGAGGAGGGAGGGGCGGAGGGAGAGTGCTTGTCACCCCGCTATTGGCAAGGTACCGCCTGTCGTTCAATCGTTACGGGATGGAAAAGTTGAAGATGGTATCGGCTCGGGGGGGTGATGAGGGGGAGGAATGAGGTATAGAGGGAGGAGGGTGTTTGGGAGGATGGAGGAAGATGTACTGAGAAGTGGGGTGGGGTGGAGGAGGGAGATGAGGAAGAGGGGGAGATGTGTTGAGGGTCATGAAGACGTTAGGGGGTGAGGAGGTGGGAGGGGGATGGGTGAGGGAAGAGAGGCAGGGTGGAGGTCACAGGTGTGTCATAAAGGAACTGAAGCAGGAGGTTAAGTGTTGACCTTGGGGTATATGCATATCTCTACCCCCCCACTCACCCACCTCTCTCCTCACCCTCACTCACCCACCTCTCTCCCTCACCCTCCCCCACCTCTCCACACCTCACTCACCACCCTCTCCACACCCTCTCCTCCCCACCACTCACCTCCCCCCACTCACTCACCCCCTCTCCTCCCACTCACCCCTCTCCCACCTCCTCTCTCCACACCCTTCCTCACTCACTCACCCCCTCCCTCTCCCACCACCCCCCTCTCCCACTCACCCACCTCTCTCCACACCCTCTCACTCACCACCCCCTCCCACTCACCACCCCTCCCACTCCACACCCTCTCACCCTCTCCCACTCACCACACTCACCCACCTCTCTCCACAACCTTCCTCACTCACCCCTCCCTCTCCCACTCACTCACCCCTCCCTCTCCCACTCACTCACCCCTCTCCACACTGATACCCTCTACCTTCCCCAGAGATAAGGTATATATTACTGTGGTATCGAGGCTGTTATCTTAATGCTGTTTGTTCGAGTTATTATCCAATTTAGGTTAAAGTTCCATTGTAAATTTCATGTTTTTTTTCCTAGACGTTGTTCTTCTGTTTTAGGTTGACATGGAGAGTTAATTACAGGTGTGTTTTGTTCACCAGGTGCGTTTGTGATGTTCAATTTGTTCGCCAGTAACCTCTTTGTTATGTCTGTGTCTTGTTCGTCAGATATTATTTTTGTTCAGTTTGTTCACGAGTAACTTTGCCTCTGCTGTTGGTATTCAGTTTTGTTCATCATCAACAATGGTGTTCAGCCTGAAGAATGAACACCTGTTGAAGAGTTGGACCCGGAGAGAGAGAGAGAGAGAGAGAGAGAGAGAGAGAGAGAGAGAGAGAGAGAGAGAGAGAGAGCACTCATTTGCTGATAACGTAAACCAGACAGACACCTATCACCCCCCCCCCTGTATGTATGTACCGGTATGTACTGTATATGTGTGTTAATAACTATAAGGGAACTTTGTGGTTTTAAGGCCAAACTTTGAGTGAGAAGAGGCCACCCTGCGTGAGTTGGCACCCTACTCGAGTGCTGTCCATTACTTACTACAATTATGTTGGTTTAGAGTGAAGAAATATTACTACCCCCATACTTCTCTGGTACACACACTTACATACACCCCCATCCTACCTATCCCCTACTCCACCCATCCACCCCCTATCCCTCTCCATCCACCCCCACTCACCCCCTATCCCTCTCCACCCAGCCCCCATCCCACCTCACTCATAGATCCTTACCAGAGTGCATGCAGGCAGACAGTTTACAGGATCCTGCTTCACACTCCTAAACATTCATATATGCGATTTTTTTCTTCTTTCGATATAATTAATTGGAGTTAAAATCAGTGTAGAACATCAGTGTAATAATTGGTGTTGTGTTGTCGCTACCTGTAGGTGAAGGGCGTCAATCACACACACACACACACACACACACACACACACACACACACACACAGAATTAGAAGACAAGAGAAGAAAGAAAGAAAGAAAGAGACAGACAGACAGACAGACAGACAGACAGACAGACAGGAATCCCACACCTCCCTCCGGATCCGCCTGTCTGGCCGTCGCTCGCCCCCAGTAAAAACCATTAATTTTTATCACGGGAACAAAGAAGCCAATACCGACACTCTCAAGTCATATCCTCGGCCACTAGTTTACAAATTGGTTTTCCCTGAAGTTTACCAAATGTATACTACACCTTCCTTCATCACCAGACAACACTCAGCCAACACCCTCACCTCTCTCTCTCTCTCTCTCTCGCCTAAGACACAGTTATCATCTTCAGTTTTAACCCTTTGACCTTAAACTACCTCGAAGGATGGGAGGGGGGGGGGGCTGGGGGGTTGTTATGGTGATTGCTTTTACACACACACACACACACACCAAGTATAAACACTGCTACTCTTTTCATTTCTCAGGTATATTACACACACAAATATTTAATCAAAATCTGTGACCTTGACCTCTGACCTTTGCACCTCAAAACTACAACAGCTCTCGAGTATTCCTTTCTTTCCCTCTTCGTAAACTGAATCATGGGAAACACACTAACTAATATAAATAATGACATCACAGCTCAGTATTCACCGCCACTTTAATACCGTAGCTGAGGTGAAGGTAAGTTAAGGTGAATTATTTATGAGTGTGGGTTTATTTGATGTTAAAATATCTGAAAAAAACGACTTTTTGTCCTCAGGGTGATGCTAAGTGATCGTATCGTGAGTCTAGGCGGTTGAGTGTAATTGTAATGACATTTTGGGGTGTAATTTTCCTGTATTATTATTATTATTATTATCGTTGTTGTTGTTACTGTTATGTCTCTATTTATGAGGAAAAGTTTACCTTCGAACATTATGAATTTACAGAGCGAACCGTCGCGTCGCACTGCAGTCATTAAAACCGAGTCAAGTTGTTTACTTTCTGGATCAGCTGGGAGCGAGCGTCAGCTGATTGATGACGTGGTGCACCTTGATTGGTTGGTTAACACTAAGAGGCCAAGATCATGAAGTATGCTTGCAATATGTTTTACTTTTTTCTTCTGTGTGTGTGTGTGTGTGTGTGTGTGTGTGTGTGTGTGTGTGTGGGTGTGTGTGTGTGTGTGTGTGCATGTTTACACCTTGAGAGTGTCCCCGACCTCCTCACCTCGATCATAATATTATCCTTCCTCCCTCACCTTGGACAAACACAGAGACGCTACACCTCTCTCTACCTTACCTAAGGTATTGGCCCCTGAGGTAAGGGGGCCAGGGAGGGGGACAGTCATAAGGGAGAATTTCACCCAAGGAAACAGAAGACTGCCCTGGGGAACACCTTCAATCTCTCACTAAGGGAAGATATTCACTGAGGGGGGTCACTTACTGGTGGGTGGGTGAGGGGGGGGAGGTTAAGGAAGGTTGGAGGGGGCGAGAGTCATATTGGCGACGGTGTGTAACGACCTCCCTGCACACACACACACACCGGTGATGATAACTCCCCTTATGACACCTGCTTAGGGGGGGGGGGCAATGGAACAGGTGACCACCCTCCTCTCCGTTCACCTGTTAAAAGAGACGCGATGTGACGACCTCCACCCCTGTAACACACCTGTTGAGGAGGAACAGGTGTGTCGACCCTTGCTAGTGACCTTCTCTCCCCTGGCCTGCGTTTAGAGAGAGAGGTCAGCGTCTTAGTCATGATCAAGGTATTCACAGGTACTTGACGATCAAACAAGGAGGTAACTTTTTATTTGTTTGTTTTCCTCCCACTTGTGCTTTCCTCTTCTTCCTCCTCCTCCTCTTTAACTCCGTCTCCTCCATTCTATTTCCTTCTTTATTCTGTTTCTACGTTTTTTACGGACTGTGTGTACGGTGTGAAGAAGAAAAAAAGAATAAGAAAAGGAAACAAAGAAGATTAAAAAGAAAGAATAAAATGAAAGAAAGAAAGAGAGAGAGAGAGAGAGAGAGAGAGAGAGAGAGAGAGAGAGAGAGAGAGAGAGATACTATACATTTTCTCACCATATTTTTACTACACCATAAGACTTATACATAGATTATTAGTCTTCTGTGTCGTTATTAAACTTCCGCTTTCTTTATAACGTCAAAAGTATAACGCCACGAGACCAAAGTATTAGTTGCTTATGTAAGAAAGTATAAAGAAAGTATTAGTTGTACTGACACACAGATGGCTCCCTACACCCGTTACAGGTTGCCCGTATATTACTGATTTCTTTCTACTTAAATTAACTTTCATAAACACCTGTCTCGGTAAGCAGGGACCTTCAGTATCAATTACCCTCAGGTGCATGGCTGTGCGTCGTGGTTCTTGATTGTGTGCATGTCCGTGGTAGAGTGCATGTGTGGTCCGTAGCAGTGCGTGAGGGGCGTGGTCGCTGTGTTGTGGTGGTGGTGGAAGGCCTGCTGTCTCTCTCTCTCTCTCTCTCTCTCTCTCTCTCTCTCTCTCTCTCTCTCTTCCACCCCCCCTTTCTCTCTCTCTCACACACACGGAGGCAGCACATGGCTCCTGGCTCGACCCTTTATGTCAACTCTCCTCACTAACTTGTTGGGGAGACAGGAGGAGGGGGGAGGCGTGTGAGGGGAGGAGGCGTGTGAGGGAGGGAGGAAAAGGTGTGCAGTAGTGAGGGATACTGAGGTGAGGTGGAGGGAGGGTAGAGACAGGGAGGGAAGCAAGGAAGGAAGGAAGGAATAAGTGAGGAAGGAAGGAATAAGTGAGAAACAGGGTGGGGACGAGTAAGGGTGTAACGGGGTGAAGTAAATGAGAGAAGAGGAGGAAGAGATGAGAGGTGTGAGAAAGAAGCAAAAAAGGAGGAGGAGGAAGAAGAGGAGGTGTAGTGCTGGCTGGCCTCCAAGTAACACAAGTGAGGAGGGGGCAGAGGTACCTACCTCCCTTACCTCACCTGGCACCTCCCCTTACCTCACTCACCTCCCCACCCTCACCCCTCCCCCCATACCTCACCCTCACCTCCCCTACCTCTACCTCACCTCACCTCACCTCCCATACCTCACCCCTCACCTCCTCATACCTTACTCACCTCCCCTTTCCTCACCCCTCACCTCCTCATACCTTACCACTCACCTCCCCTTACCTCACCACTCACCTCCCCATACCTCACCCCTCACCTCCCCTTTCCTCACCCCTCACCTGGTACCACACCCCTCACTCATACCATCAACCATATTTATTATAACTACCGGTACAAAATACAATAACAAAAAACGATCAGGTAAATAATACAGAACATACAGGCCATAAAATCTGAATTACTGCATCTGTATTCTGTAACCATTACGTTTGAGTTATGTTGCCGGGATGGTTTTAATGTTACAGGGGGTATTATAGTAACGTGTTGTCTCAAGAAGGTCAGCTAACGCATTAACAGGGTGGTTCATAAATTATTATACCAGAGATATCTTACACACACACACACACACACACACACACACACACACACACACACACACACACACACACAAAACTAGAGGCAATTCAATTTTTCTCCCCTAGTATTTTTGCTCTCTCTCTCTCTCTCTCTCTCTCTCTCTCTCTCTCTCTCTCTCTCTCTCTCTCTCTCTCTCGCCCATGTTATGTATCTAAGTAACTTGTACATATGTTATGTAGTGTGGCCTTTGCCCGTCCGTTATTTGTCAACAGTCTGAACCCCTCCAACACACACGGACTTAGTTAACGTATTGCAACAAGACCTCGGTAAAGTTGCCCTCAAAATAGGTCAATCAAGTAGGACAGCCATAGAGCTGACGACTCTACCCCAAAGCCTAACCGATGACTGTGTGTGTGTGTGTGTGTGTGTGTGTGTGTGTGTGATGAGGTTAACACACTTGAGTGGATTAAAAACAAAAGTGTATTCTTGTACCTGTGTTAAGTGTGATGGTGGAAGAAGCACGGAGGTCACGACAGAAAACAGACCGACTGACCGACAGACCGACTGGTTAATATCCTGGCTGGAATGGATAAACTTAGTACAAAAAAAATAATTATATATATATATATATATATATATATATATATATATATATATATATATATATATATATATATATATATATATACACAGTATGTCACCCACTACCACCATTACCACCATCACCCATCACCACCACCACAGCCCACTACCGTCACCACCACCCACCTTACCTCCGCCACCCACTCATCCAGTTATCCAATACTGTTTTAATCACCCGCCGAGGTCACAGGTCACGAAGCATTGATCTCCCCCCAACACCTCTCACATCCTCTCTCCCCGTGTCTTAACCCTCTTCCTTTGCTCACCTCTCAAACTAACAACAATAACAACTACAACAACAACGACGACAACAACAACCTTTTGCTTCCCCTACTCACCCCCCTCCCCCCCTCCTCCTCTTCTAATCTGTGCTTGAACCCCCCCACCACCCCCTCCCTCCTCCCCAACCATTCCTTCCCCAGGTGACCATGAAGAGTCACGTGACCAGGAGGGGTAGGAGGGGGGGAGGAGAGTGATTGAGAGAGCCCCTGTGTGGTCAGCTGGAGGTGAGTGGGTGTGTCCAAGGATATGACAGTCACCTCTCTCACAGCATCCTCAATCTAGCTCTCTCATCTCTCTCTCTGATCTCTCTCTCTCTCTCTCTCTCTAATACTCTCTCTCTCTCCTAATACTCTCTCTCTCTCCTCTCTAATACTCTCTCTCTCTCTCTCTCTCTCTCTCTCTCTCTCTCCTCTCTCTCTCTCTCTCTCTCTCTCTCTCTCCTCCTCTCCCTCTCTTTAATCTCTCCCTCTCTCTCTCTCCCTCTCCCCTCCTCCACTCATTGCTCTCTTCCCTTCCCTCCTTCTCCCTCCCCTCATCTCCCCTCCCCACTCTCTTTCCCTCTCACCTTTCCCTCTCAACTCTCCCCCCGTGATGTTCGCCCTCTCTCGTCTTGTTAATTGTTGATGATTGTGACTCGCGTTGTGGGAGGGGTGTGTGGGAGGTGTGTGGGAGGAGGGTGTGTGTGGGAGGGAGGGGTGTGGGAGGGGGTGTGTGGGGAGGGAGGATGGGGAGGAGGATGTGTGGGAGGGAGGTGTGTGGGGAGGAGGGGTGTATGGGAGGAGGATGTGTGGGAGGAGGAGGATGTGTGGGGAGGAGGGTGTGTGGGGAGGAGGGGTGTGGGAGGAGGATGTGGGAGGAGGTGTGGGAGGAGGATGTGGGGAGGGAGGGATGTGTGGGGGAGGGGTGTGTGGGAGGAGGGTGTGTGGGAGGAGGATGTGTGGAAGGAGGGTGTGTGGGAGGAGGATGTGTGGGAATAATGTGTGAATAATCTGATTTAATTTGGAATAATAACAATTGCTGGTGGCGTGAAGAATGAAGAATCAGTGGACCATATATACGAGAGACAGACAGACAGACATAAAGAAACCTTATTAAACTCTAACGTTACATTCCCTTACTTTAACTAAAATGATGAATAAA
>NW_024741901.1:23590640-23623140 GCF_018991925.1 Homarus americanus | reverse complement strand
GGAAGCACCGCACACATGTCTGGAACGTGTCCTTTACGACTCACTAGGTCTTGACTTTGGCCACTTGGGACAGGCTGAGAGAGGGAGAGGAGGAGGAGGAGGGGGAGGAATAAGAGGAGATGGAGGGAGGAGTAAGAGAAGGAGGAGAAGAGGGAGGAGTTAGAGAAGAGGAGGGAGAGAGAGAGAGAGAGGAGTAAGAGGAGAGAGAGGAAGGAGAAGAGGAGAGAGGAGTAAGTGGAAAAGGAGAAAGGTAGGGAAGGATTGAAGAGAGAGACACACACTAGCATCACACAAAGGTCTTGGGAGGCTGAACGTCACATTTCACTTTCTGGAGACAGATGGTGGTGATGGTGATAGTGGTGGTGGTGGTGAGAGTGATGGTGATAGTGGTGGTGGTGTTAGTGATAGTGGTGGTGATAGTGGTGGTGGTGGTGAGAGTGATGGTGATAGTGGTGGTGGTGTTAGTGATAGTGGTGGTGATATGGTGGTTGTGTTAATGATGGTGGTGATAGTGGTGGCAGTGATATTAGTGGTAGTGATAGTGGTGGTGGTGGTGAGAGTGATGGTGATAGTGGTGGTGGTGTTAGTGATGGTGGTGGTGATAGTGGTGGTGGTGGTGGTGGTGGTGGTGGTGAGGTGATGGTGATGGTGGTGGTGGTGTTAGTGATGGTGGTGGTGATGGTGGTGGTGGTGTTAGTGATGGTGGTGAGGTGATGGTGGTGGTGGTGGTGAGGTGATGGTGATGGTGGTGGTGGTGTTAGTGATGGTGGTGGTGGTGGTGAGGTGGTGGTGGTGGTGGTGGTGTGGTGGTGGTGGTGGTGGTGGTGTTGGTGATGGTGGTGGTGATGGTGGTGGTGGTGGTGAGGTGGTGATGGTGGTGGTGGTGTTGGTGATGGTGGTGGTGATGGTGGTGGTGGTGGTGGTGGTGGTGGTGGTGGGGGTGATGGTGATGGTGGTGGTGGTGTTGGTGATGGTGGTGGTGATGGTGGTGGTGGTGTGGTGGTGATGGTGATAGTGGTGGTGGTGGTGAGAGTGATGGTGATAGTGGTGGTGGTGTTAGTGATAGTGGTGGTGATAGTGGTGGTGGTGGTGAGAGTGATGGTGATAGTGGTGGTGGTGTTAGTGATAGTGGTGGTGATATGGTGGTTGTGTTAATGATGGTGGTGATAGTGGTGGTGAGAATGATGGTGATAGTGGTGGCGATGGTCCCTGTGGTGTACCGACAAAATCCCAGTTTCTTATAAAATCCCAACATACAATTTTTACACTTGACAAAATCCCACGAACTCAATTTCCATAAATCCTAAAACCCATTTAAAGTTAGTCTTAGGTTAGGTTAGGTTGGGGTAGGTGTGTTCTGAACTGGAGCCAACGTCCCTCACTAACTCTGGTGCTTTTCTTGAGTTACCCCGACGTCTAGCACGCGTTTTCCTTATTGTATGATGTTACTGTGACACATTTTCTTTATTTCACGTTGAAACTTTCCCACATTTCTCCTGTTCATCTCGTAAGTTTAAACAAATCTTTGTGGAATCTGAGTTTCGTAATTTATTCGTTTCCCTGTGTTTGTGAACTGGAAAGACAGATTACTACCTTACATATTTCAATCTGTAAATACGGGAGATTTTTACATATTTTACATAAATCTGAAATAAACTGAGCGGTTACAACTCATTTAGTAAAGTCAACAAAAGATAATTTACCACCACTCATTTTATTATTCAGAAAGACGGAATATTTTAGACACTTTAGATATACCTTGACAAGACTGGGAAACATCTCTTAAAAACGGCCCCAAGAATAGAGAGACCCTGGGGCGACTGTCTTCACCCCACGATGGTCTGATTATTAAATAGTCAGAAGCGGGTACCTGTCCACCTTGCTTACCTGCACCGTGTATGCATAGTTAATTAGGCGAGGTCATCCACCGCCCGCCAGGCAAGGTCACTTATCAAAGCCTCCTCGTCTCCTCAGCCTTGTGGCACCCCAGAGCAGAGTGTAAACACGGGATGGTGGTGAGGGGGCGATGCTGTGAGGAGTGGACACGTATGGGTGATGGGTGGTGATGATGGTAGTGGGTGATGGTTGTGGGGTTGTGATGGTGATACAGTGATGATGGTGGTAGTGGTGTAGGTAGTGTGATAGGGGTGATGGTGGTGGTGTAGGATGGTGATAATGGTGGTAGTTTGGGCTGGTAGTAGTAGACAGTAGTAGTGGTGGTAGTAGTGACCTTCCCGAACATTTTATTCTAGCCACATGCCCTGAGAAAGAGAGAGAGAGAGAGAGAGAGAGAGAGGTTGGCAGAGCACCCAAGAGCAACAGTGAGTCACCAGAACTGTCAACAGGGCCTCATCATTTGTTCAGCAGTGGGAAGGTTTTTCGCCTGTTGACCCTCCTCACACACGACCCACTCCCTCCCTCACTTCCCTCATTCCCTCCCTCCCTACTTCCACACCTTCACCACTACCCCTCCCCTTCCTTCCTCCACACCTTCCCTCCTCCCTCCCACACAACATCTCCCTCCCTCCCCTTCCTTCCTCCACACCTTCCATCCCACACACCTTCTCCTCCCTCTTCACACCCCCCTCCCTCCACACCTTCACCACCCCTTTCCCTTCCTCCCCTCCTTCACCACACCTTCCCTCCTCCCTCCTTACAGTACCTGGCTCCTGTATATTTAGCGCCGCTCCCGTAGATGGCCAAAACGACCTGAAAATACAATTCTGAGGTTACGAACAAGATAAAATATTCCTTGGATGGTCTTTTTTAATGTTCCTAGGATGGTATTTTTTATTGTTCCTGAATGTTTTTATTGTTACTTTGATGGTATTTTAAATGTTCTTTGGTTGGTCTTTTTAATGCTCCTTAGATGGTCTTTTTATTGTTCCTGATGTTTTTATTACTTGGATGGTCTTTTTAATGTTCCTTGAATGGTATTTTTTATTGTTACTTAGATGGTCTTAATGTTCCTTGGAAGGTCTTTTTTCTGTTCCTTGGATGGTCTTTTTCTGTTCCTTGGGTGGTCTTTTTTGTTACTTGAATGGTCTTTTTTAATGTTCCGTGGACTGTAGAGGCAAGGAAGATTACGAAATAGGAAATACAAAGAGATAGAAGAAAATAACAAGATACAAAAGGAAGGAAATATACATAAAGAATAAATAAATGAACCAGAAAAAAAGGATATAAATGAGGTGGAACAATTAAAATCAACGACAATAAGATCCTACTTGAGGCAGAAGACAGATGACGTACAAGAACTTTATAATGATAAGGATACATACATACATACTGTACATACATACATACATACATACATACATACATACATACATACATACATACATACACACATGCCTACATACATACTGTATATGCTCTGTCCTACTTTTTTCTCTCTCTCTTTCTCTCTTTTTTCTCATTCTTTCTCCCTTTCTCCCCTTATCTCCCACTTTCCTTTCTCTCACTCTCCCTCCCTTTCTCCTCTCCCTCTCTTTCTCTCACTCTTCCTCCCTTTCTCTCACTCCTCCCTCTCCCTTTCTCTCACTCTCCCTCCCTTTCTCTCCTCTCCCTCCTTCTCTCACTTTCCTCCTTTCTCTCCTCTCCCTCCTTTCTCTCACTCTCCTCCTTTCTCACTCTCCTCCCCTTTCTCACTCTCCCTCCCCCTCCACTCTCCCTCACTCTCCTCCCTTTCTCTCACTCTCCCCTCTCCCTTTCTCTCACTCTCCCTCCCTCTTTCTCTCACTCTTCTCCCTTTCACTCTCCTCCTCTCCCTCCCTTTCTCACTCTCTCCCTCTCACTCTCCCTCCTTCTCTCACTCTCTCTTTGTTTATTTCTTTTACCCTATAGTTCAAGGACAGACTGATCTAACGCCACGTAACTCTGCGAGACCTTGACAACCTTGCTATCATCCGTAATTCTCCTTTTCAGCTAATTCTCCTTTCCAATTCTCCCTTTCTCGCTAATTCTCACTTTCTCTCGCTAATTCTCCTTTTCTCTCGTTAATTCTCCTTTTCTCTCGCTATTCTCCATTTGTTTACTATCGAGATTAGGTTAGTTCAGGTCACATTGGTTTAACACTAACATATTATTTGTCTCCCACCAGAGGTACCAGCAGACGCTCAAGAGTCCAGAGTACAGCGCTATCATCGACGCCAGCCTGGTGGACGACATCTTCTATCAGGTGAGTAACCGACCACAACAAAACCCTCGGAGAGTAACCGACCACAACAAAGGGTCACTGAGGGACCCCGATGATAACGCGAGTCTTTGAAGAAAAGAAATTGTCTGGTTACTCTCATTGCCCTTACACTGCTACTACTACTACTTTGCTGTCACTAGGAATCGAGTATGACGATCATCCAAGCTATGATACAATGATAAAAACCCTTACACACACACACACACACATCTCAGCCGTGACCATGAGACGTGTTTGCAGGTGTCAGGTGTATATTAGCAGGTAAGTTGGTGTTGATTGAGCTTCATTGTTGGGTTGTGAGGTTGTTTGTAGCGTCGACCACCAGCCAGCCAGTCAACCAACCAGCCAGTCAGTCAACCAGCCAGCCAGTCAACCAACCAGCCAGTCAACCAGCCAGCCACCTAGTCACTCTCTCACCTACCTAATCAAAAAGCCAATCATTCAATCAACCAATCTGTTAGTCAACCTTAGCCGTGTTAGCCCTAATCCCAGGTGTTGATTAGCAAGTTGAGTGGCGCATCTCCAGGAAGTTACCTACCCCCCTTCATCACCTCTTCTTCCTCTGCCTCCTACACCTTCTTTAGCGTCACTTCTTTTCATCTATCTTATCTTCTTTGTTTTATTCTCTATCTTCTTTCTCATTCTGTACTCCTTGCCTCTTCCTTCTTTCTCACAATATAATCTTTCTCCTCCTTCATTCTCTTTCCTTTTATCATCCACAGTCATTCGTTCTTCATCTCTTATCCTCTCCTTTTTTTCCTTCCTCTTCCTCCTTCGTATATTAGTCTCTCCCCTTTTCTCATTCTCTTCCTTCTATTCTCCTGATCTCTCTCTTCCGTACTCTCTCCTTCCTCCTTCTCTTCACCCTCAACCCTCCTCCTCCTCTTCACCCTAACCCCCCCTCTTTCCTTCGTCCTTTCCACCCTCTACCCCCTCCTCTTCTTCGTCCACCCTCCACCCCCCTCCCCTATCTCCTCCGCTCCACCCTACCATCCTCTACCCTTCTTTCCTCCCCCCTCCTCTTCGTCTCCCGCCTACTACGCAATCTGGATCCGGGTGTCTTTGAGCAAAGTGCGTAGCTGGCAAGGTCGCTGTGGGGCTTCCTCGCCGGGGACAAGTGGGCTAATTTAGTTTAAGACGGACTCCTATCCAATTACCAGGGAGCGTGTTTACCTGGTGTCTGGCCACGAGCGTCACCTTACACGCCGAAGAACTCACGAGGACCTGTTTCATGTGTGGCCTTCGTCAGGACACACACACACACACTTACGGGGGAGGGGAGGAGGGATGTAGAGGGTGAGGTGTGTGTGGGGGGGGCGGTGTTATCTGGTAGCTGGCAGAGAGCGAGAGGCGTCTTGACCGACAGAGGCACACGAGGACACCTGTCACGTGGCCTTCGTCGGGATGCTATCCCTTGGCGGTGTGTGTGTGTGTGTGTGTGTGTATGTGTGTGTGTGTGTGTGTGTGTGTGTGTGAACTATACGTCGCCATCTTAGCATTGTTCTCTCCACTTATATAAGACTTCCCGTATATAACCTCTAATACTCTACTGTTTACCTGTATAATGACCAGGTATACGGACGGTAATTAGCCTGTCAACATCACACTGGGTTTGAGGAGGTATTTATTTACTCCCGCTAACGAGATCACATTGGTAGGGCGGTCAGTACTCTGTCTGTCTGTCTATCTATCAGTCTGTCTGTCTATCTTTATGTCTGTCTGTCTGTCTGTCTGTCTGTCTATCTATCTATCTATCTGTCTGTCTATCTGTCTGTCTGTCTGGCTGTCTCCAACAATACTCTCAAGATCATAAATCTACGAACTACAAAAATTAAAACTTAAAATATATACCGTATTCATGATGATAACGCCCAATAATAGCAGTCTTAACGTTCTAGAGGTCAAAGGTCAAGGTCAAAAATTAAAAGAATATCACTTGAGCTGTGTTGCCACCTACCTCGAGTGCAGTCTGATTATATTTGTATTTAATTAATAAAAATAAATAAAAATTATAATAAAAATCAAAATTAAATAATAATAATATAATAATAACCATAAATAAATACAAAGCCGAAAATAAATCAATAGTGAGGAACGATATAATTTTGTATGTTGTGTTGTCAAAGTAAGAGAAACAATTGAAACCCTGCAATTGTGTGTAAATGAGGCAGAAAGTCAGATCATCAACCTAGAACTTGGTCACATACGGCAGCAGGGTCTACCATTAGACAACACATTATGCTTCCAATATCTTCCCAATACCTCCCTGTTTGATAGCTGCCTACTACCTGTGAACTTGATTGACAAATAAACTAATCACTATTAAATGTGAAGAGACCTGAGGCGTCAATAGGGACTCACGTGAGGGGTGGGGATCTGATACCATGCCATGCTGACGTCACGACATGTTTACAAACACGGATGGTGTGCGTCATACGGGTGTCCCTCCGCAGATGACGTACACGTTAATTATCAACACCTACCCAACCCTTTACCCCTCACTGCCAAAACATTGACAATTTATCGACGAGGCTTTGTGTACAGGTATAAAACTCTGCCTACAGTGCAGCTACTTCCCGACGAAATATAATCTAGGTGAAAAGTATCCTCAGTTCCTTCGTTAAATTTTTCCTCGTAAATAACACTGAGACTCAACCTTAAATAGAGACTGCACCTTTACTTTATACAATATAAGATACAAAATTAACTTAAGACTATTTTCAGCACCTGGCAGTAGAGTTGTGACACACATACACTATTACGTACAATCCCCTCATTAATGTTATCAGCCGTGTACTGTACCAGTTTAGTCTGTAGTGAGTCTTGATGCCATTCAAGACATTGTATTTATGCTTGAGTGTTACGTAAGCCACTTAGATGTGTTCTCACGTCTCCAGTTAAGAGGAAAATTAAACCTACGAATCAATAAGAATCCACTTTGTGTGGTATTTAAAGCAACCCAATTGGATGCCTTCATACCATCGCCAATAACGAGGAAAAGTTAACTTACGAGCATTTATTTTTTTGAGAATCCGGAACCTGATTTAGAGGAAGAAAATGTTTCGTAGTAATTACATAACAAAATCATTTACCTTGATGCTGTAGCCGTGGTGTTGTCGTGATGGAAGCTGTTTGTTTACCCTCGAGAGTCCCCACAGCTCTGAGAAAACAAGGAGGAAAAAATTATTGACATTTTGCAGAAATTCCCAGAAACACCTAAGGAAAAGGTATTAGAAATTCACCCAATGAAATAATACCCAGGAATTTTTTATAACATTTTAAACAATTACAATAGACGAAATAATATAGAATTGTGTCCTGAAATAAGAAACAATTAGAATCCTGTTGCGAATTTGTGGTTACATCAGAATTAAAAACAAACAATTAGGTTATCGTACGTCCGTAGTCACAGGCTGGACACGCGCTGCCAGCCTTCTAGCTCAACTTATCGTACCGCTTTTGGGGAGTTTTTTTTATATTTCCTGGCCTTAGTTGGAACTTAACGTAACCAAACCAATCCAAACTAAACCAATCCTTACGTAACAAAGCAATATTAAACCAACCCTAACTAACCAAACCAAACCAATCCGAAGCAGTGCCGGATTAACCATGAGGCACTTGAGGCACTGGCCTCAGGCCCCCCGACTCTAAGTAGCCCCCAAATCCAAACATTCTCGAAGTTGAAGCATTTAAAACATGAACTTCGTTCAACGATGTACTAGCAACGTCTAATTTCTGTCTCTTATGAACATTGAATGTGTTATTTTGCAGAAGCTTAATAATGATGAAATCATTGATAAGTTTTGATATATTTTGTTCTTGCTATATATATATATATATATATATATATATATATATATATATATATATATATATATATATATATATATATATATATATATATAGGGGTAGGGGGCCCCAAGTTGATCTGTGCCTCAGGCCCCTATTAAGCTTAATCCGGTCCTGATCCGAAGCTAATCAAATCATATCTAATCAAATCAAACCTAACCTAACCAAACTAAATCAACAGTTATAACATGAAAATTTTGAATCTAGTTCAAGGTGTCTGTGATATGTGGAATTCCTGAACATTCATCAAACATCCAACGATACTCATCCTTGTTCATCAACCTCATGTAATTATTGACTCAGGATGGCGCCAGTGTATTCAGGCAACAGATAAGAGATTCAGCAGGCAACACACCACAAACACACACCCGAGATGCTTGACTCTGTAATTATAACTGTTAATGACGTCATGTGATAGAGACGGTGGGGGTAAGGAGAGGGAGGGGGATCGTGGGCTCATCTGTGGTCATCGGCGTTTCTTCACCATTTAACGCAGTACGAATTCTTGGAAGGCATTTATATATTAGTTTTAATTTACTAAGGATATTATTATTTGCACGATGTCGATGTAATACAACAATAAACTTGATTAGGTTTTAAAAATGGAATATATATTTTATTCCCCCCATTCGTAAACGGTATCGAGGGAAGAGGGTGTTTTGATATCGCGTGGCCGACTAAAGCGTAAACACACACACTAGGCGGCGTCCTAGGTAGTGTGCAGTGAGAGAGTGGATGATGAGGTAAGAGGAAGAGGGAGGGAATCTGAATCTGGTGCTGTAAGTTGGAGGTGTTGATGGCGCATGTTAGTGGCGGTGGGGGGTGAGGCTGTGAAGGCGGCCTCTACCTCCCACCTCCTGCTGCGTCGTCGTCGTCGTCATCCGGTAGATGGCTGAGCTGACATCATCAAAGAATCTCGTGGTCTTTTGTTTACTTGTGTTTGTTATGGTTTTAGGATGATGATGATGATGATGATAGTGATAATCATGGTACATTAATTTCAGTATCTCTTTCCTTTTCTTGTGTGTGTGTGTGTGTGTGTGTGTGTGTGTGTGTGTGTGTGTGTGTGTGTGTGTAAAACTGAAACCTGAATCACATATATAACCTGTCAATGGGGAAGTGTGTTTACCTCCCCTCCCACGGGCGTGTACCACATTACGGGTGAGAGATCCATGTGTAGAGAGAGAGACTAACTAGGTAGAAGGAATTAGGCCACTACACAGACAGACAGACACACACATACACCCGACAATGGGCTTGGCTAGGTGTAGTGACGTCATTTGTTTATATCCCGTTCATTCACTTCTGAGAGGCAACGGTGTGGCTTCTGTCCTCCCTCTGTTATTGTCTTCACGCTGTTATTTTTCTTTCCCTTGCCGCTGCTGTGTTTGTTGATGCTCCTGCTGTTATTGTTGTTGTTGCTCACGTGCTGTAATTATGACGTACATATTTCTTCTCATCTTCTAACACTGTGATCACCTGACGCTGTCCTTGTTGTTGTGCTTATTAGTGTTGTTGTTGTCGTCTTGCATTGTTGTTAACGCTGTTGCATTTCTTCGTCAGCCTTTTTTTTTTGTCGAACACTGTCGTTGTAGCCCTATTGTTTTTGTTTTGTTTTGGCCTTTCCACTTTCCAAGTTATATGGGCGGCAGCATCTAGGTGTGAAGGTGCGGCCGTGAATAACCAACGCCGCAGCATCTTGGTGTGAAGGTGCGGCCGTGAATAACCAACGCCGCAGCATCTTGGTGTGAAGGTGCGGCCGCAGCATCTTGGTGAACCCGTGAACGCCGCAGCATCTTGGTGTGAAAAGGCCGTGAATAACCAACATCGCTGCATCTAGGTGTGAAGGTGCGGCGTCTAGAAGGTAACCAACGCCGCAGCATCTTGGTGTGAAGGTGCGGCCGTGAATAACCAACGCCGCAGCATCTTGGTGTGAAGGTGCGGCCGTGAATAACCAACGCCGCAGCATCTTGGTGTGAAGGTGCGGCCGTGAATAACCAACATCGCTGCATCTAGGTGTGAAGGTGCGGCCGTGAATAACCAACGCCGCAGCATCTTGGTGTGAAGGTGCGGCCGTGAATAACCAACGCCGCAGCATCTTGGTGTGAAGGTGCGGCCAGATAAGTGAGCGACCGTGAATAAACTACGCCGCAGCATCTTGGGGCGGCCGTGAATAACCTGCGCCACACCATTAGATCGATTTTCAAGCGGTGGATGACTCCCTCGTTCCTCATACCGGCGTCGTCTTCACTTTATCTTTCCGGGCCAACGAGCATCACACTACGAACCCTCATTTTTTTAGTTATCCCTTCATCAATCATAGAAAACTTGTTGGCTTAATATATACAGTATATGGCTAACTTAACTTCATATAAGGCGCCGTTTATTATCATGATATAACTAAATTCAAATATATATGTGTGTGTGTGTGGGGGGGGGGTTATGTAGATTACAGCACTCGACTTGTGACAGGGGTCGGTGTTTCGATTCTCAGACGCTCCTAGTTCACCCAGCTGTAAATGGGTACCTAAGATTACAACTATGGGACCCTCTGTCACCTGAATTATGTTAGGTTAGTTTAGTTTATTATTTATAGTTTTGTATTATTTTATAAAGTTAGAATATACACTGTTTTCTAATTTCTCAGTTATCTGTATTTAGTGAGAGAGTATGTATGTATATATGTGTGTGTGTGTGTGTGTGTGTGTGTGTGTGTGTGTGTGTGTGTGTGTATGTCAAGAGATGAACAAAATACAATAATTCAGGGAGTCAACACACACCATATATAGGCAAGGTGTCAACAACAAATCCTCGGTATAATTTAGGTGTTGTGTTGAGTGAAGGAAAATAAGATGATTCCTGATGTCTCAAGGTCTTTTTTTACTCCTGCAGGTGCCGGATATCCACACCTACCACGAGCGCTTCCTGGAGGAGCTTAAGCAACGCATCGAGTCCAGGGACGCCAGCAACTGTGTAGGGGACATCTTCCTGCAGCTGGTGAGTGGTGGTGGTGGAGAAGAGGTAGTGGTGGAGAAGTAGGGAGTGGTGGAGGAGGGAGTGATGGAGAAGGTGGGAATGGGGGAGGAGGAGGGAGTGGTGGAGGAGGAGGGAGTGGTGAAGGAGCAGGGAGTGGAAGAGGAGGAGAGAGTGGAGGAGGATGGGGAAGAGGAGGAGGGGAACATAAAGACCACCATCTCCTGATAATATATAATCAGCCCGTGTGTGTGTGTGTGTGTGTGTGTGTGTGTGTAAGTCTACAGGTGTTACTCGGGCAGTTCTATTTATCTCGCCGACAGTGGAGTGGGATGGTGTGGAGTAAGGAGGATGGTGTGGGTAAGGAGGGATGAAGTGGAGTAAGGGTATGGTGTGGAGTAAGGAGGATGGTGTGGAGTGGGTATGGTGTGGAGTAAGAAGGATGATGTGTGTAAGGAGGATGGGTGTGGAGTAGGAGGGATGAAGTGGAGTAAGGAAGGATGCTGTGGAGTGGGAGGGATGATGTGGAGTAAGGAGGGATGAAGTGGAGTAAGGAGGGATGGTGTGTGGAGTAAGGAGGGATGAAGTGGAGTAAGGAGGGATGAAGTGGAGTAAGGAGGGATGGTGTGGAGTAAGGAGGGATGGTGTGGAGTAAGGAGGGATGATGTGGAGTAAGGAGGGATGAAGTGGAGTAAGGAGGGATGCTGTGGAGTAAGGAGGGATGCTGTGGAGTAAGGAGGGATGGTGTGGAGTAAGGAGGGATGGTGTGGAGTAAGGAGGGATGATGTGGAGTAAGAAAGGATGCTGTGGAGTAAGGGGGGGTGGTGTGGAGTAAGGAGGGATGGTGTGGAGTAAGGAGGGATGGTGTGGAGTAAGGTGGGATGGTGTGGAGTAAGGAGATGGGGTTAAGGCTGGTGAGTGCTTCCCTGCCTCTTGGACTAACAAAACCGTACCTTTTTTTAGTAATGATTCTCTTGTATTACCTAATAGATTAATGATTATAAAAGAATGTTAATGTAAATAATAATACTGTGTTCATTATAGTTATAAGTACAGTAATAATAATAATATTAATAACACTGTAATAACAATGAGTAATAATATTAATACCAATAATAAATTTTACTCTTTTACTTCTTAAAAATCATGGTGGTGTTTCTGTACAGTTGAGGGACAATAACAATAATTATGCCCACAGGTGAACGACCCGGGGGTATTGGAGAGCTACACATCCTTCACCAATAATTGGAAGACGGCTCATGAGGCGGCCAAGGCTGCAGCCCAGGCCAAACCTGCCTTCAGACACTTCCTGGTGGTGAGTGTGACGCGCGTGACTCAATGCAGGATGCTAGCTGTTATATATACACATAACGTATTAACCCTCACCAAGTCCATAGTATAATAACACACAGTACTGTATTAACATTCAAACAAGTCCTGATTAAAATGCTTGTCCCTTGCTGATTATGAACGGTTAGCCCTAGTACTGTGAGGTGTAGAAGCTGCCGCCAAGAACCTTTGAGTAAGCGAGGTATATGACCCAGTGACAAGGAGGAGCAGATAACTTAGCCCTGAACATGATCTACCAATTATTAATGTCTAGGTCCCTAATTACTCCAGGGTAGACAAGAGACTAATGGTGTAAAGAGGCTTCCCCATGGGTTCACCCCGCCCACAGAATCAAACACTCTCTTACAAGGGAAGTACTGTATGCTAAGTTCATGGGTCACCTTCAAGTAGTGAATATTGAGACATATAAACTAGTTCTTCTTTACCTGCACTTAAAGTATAAAACATGCTGATATATACTATTATAGGTCTACAGTATTAAGCTGAATCATATAATATAGCTATAGTATATACAATACAGTATACATTACACTTACAGTATTAAAAATAAAATAAATAAACAATCCTGGTATTTATTCATTTACATTGGTGAATACTGGAGAATATACACTGGTCCCCTTGTTTCATCTATACACAAAAGGTGTCCACTGATGAACTGCAGCTCTAACTGGCTGATATAGAGCCAACGAGTGAAGAGTTACAGTTGAAATAAACTTGGTGATGAGCGCCAAAAATTATAATGTGTGCTAAAATGTGTTCAAGTCATTATAGACATGAAAAGATCCATATACCTGGACTGTAATGTTTGCATATATTTTACAGACACTCACACATGTTCAAATGATAACTACATCCACTACACACACACACGTGCTAGTGGTCACTGTATCCAATATGATCAATGAGTTTCTTTGGCAATCATTACCTTATTATTGTTAGCAAGACTTGTCTCTTAATTTACTGGCATCTTTTGATCACTCACCATCTTCTGTTATTGACCACGTGTGTGTGTGTGTGTGTGTGTGTGTGTGTGTGTGTGTGTGTGTGTGTGTGTGCGTGTGTGTGTGTGTGTGTGTGTGTGTGTGTGTGTGTGTGTGTGTGTGTGTGTGTGTGTGTGTGTGTGTGTGTGTGTGTGTGTGTGTGTGTGTGTGTGTGTGTTTTACCATTTTCAATGTTTGAGAATATCATCAAAGTAAAAATTGGTTTGAAAAATGTTAGTCAATTGTGCGAGAGCTGCAACAACTAACAAATATCTCCTTCCTCAGGCACGAGCTCGGGAACACCATGGCAAACTGGACCTCAAGGCTCTCCTCATCAAGCCTGTCCAACGCCTTCCACAGTATGAATTACTACTCAAGGTGAGGATCCCTTTACCTGGCCTACAGCTCAAGGCACACTATCATGCATTACTCTATAAGTCAAATCTCTATCTTTATCCAGTAATGTCTCATGTAAAATCAGATAACAAACTCAGAATTGTTTTTTATTTTTTAAGGTTCAGTCTTATTATTGTAATATTTCTTCTATACTATGAATGATGTCATAGAGGATTAGGCAAAACATTCTAACATTCTCTTCATGTTGTACAGCGTCTCCTGAAGCACACTAGTAGAGAGCACCCTGACCATGCACTCCTGACAGAGGCCATCGGGGTGGTGCAACAGTTAGCCAGTAGGATCAATGCTGTGGAGCAAGAAGCTCTCCAGCACGAGCAGCAACAACTACTACTAAAAGAACTTGAGAACATTATAGAGGGCCTTGATGGTCTTGTCCAACCAGATAGGTAAGTCAACAATTACCTTTGTATATTTTGAATGGAGCTGTCAGGCTTTTATGACCATATCTTGCTTCAATTGTATGATACTGACTCATACTAAAGTGAGTAGGGTAGTAGCTTTCTTACCTACACTCAGGGCTCTGAAAACATACATAACAGCTTGTTCCGCCCAATCAATGCTCAGCTCTGGAAGACCTTGTGTATTATTGGTCAAAATTGTATGTTCATTTTTTTTTCATTCAAATTAAGCTTTATATCATAAAGCCCCAATACAGTATTTGAAAAATAAGTGACCATACACAGACTAATCCATTCATGCTAATTATAAAGGCTTACTAATGGAAAAAATATATAAGCAATGAATTAGCCACAGATGATACAAGTTTGCATTCCTTTCCAGGATGTTCTTACGCCATGACCTAGTAACGATGCACCCGGGACTGGTGACACGAAAGGAACGCTGCCTTTTCCTCTTCTCTGATCTCCTTGTTATCACCGCTATTAAGAGACGATCTGGCACTATACGAAAAGGGTCAAGGTAAGATCGTGTGTATGGGGTGGGTCAAGATGTGTTGGTCTTTGTGGTTAGGGTAAAGGTGAGTTTGTCTTCATGTGCTGAGTCGAGATGAGTCAATGTTCAAAAGTTTACACAATTTACAAACCCATATTGGGAAAACAAAACAGCTACTGTATTGTGATATACTGTAGTAAAATCTGTCTGTTCTTTGGATGTTCCTCAGGTATTGTATTCTATAAGCTGTATTTGTTAGTGATTCTTTAGATCAGTTTTATTCATGAATATTATGACAATCATAAGTAATAACATTAATTAGTATCTGTATGATATATATGGACACAAAGTAGTGCCTTCAGCTGTATATTGTTATATTACTCTTATTAATTATGTATAGTAAAGTATTACAGAACATGTATTAATTCTATGTAATATTCTATTTATTGTGCACCATATTATGTATATAAATTATCACATTTATACTTTATGTATTCAGCTTGTGAATGCTGGCATCTGTATAGGCCAGCGCGTAGTAATACATAGATAGATGTAGAGGTAGTTAAGACTGAGTTCTGGTGGTGTGCCCACAGGCTTCCTGTGTCCGACTGTATTATCTCCCGTACGAGAATAGAACCTACTTTTAAAGACAACAAAAGTGTTTGTATATACCCTCAGTAATATAGAACATTCTTTGGGTATCTGGCAATACGCTAGATGGCGCAGTGATTATTTCTCAGTGAGATAACAGTGGACCAGGCCTGCCAGACACACACACACACACGCATTCACCTTATATTTCTGGTGACTTACTGTAAACTTCTGTAATTCTGTGCATAGATTACGAGGGGCTGACCCGGTCTTTTGCACAGATAGAGTACAGAAGCAGTCGGCATGTCTCACAGGGATCATAACGATACCCTGGACGATGGGGTTACGAGTTTTAGTGTGGGAGACCTCTCCCCACCCACGATTACGCCCCACGCCCCCCACAGTGACAGTGCCCAATCACCCACAGAATCTCCTCGCTCGTCGCGAGCCAGCTCTCCTGCGATGCATGCGTCCACAGATCTCCTTCAACTGATAAAGTGGATGGAAACTTCTCGACGCCAGGACGATATGGCAAGGAGAGAAGAGGAAGAAATTAGGTACAAAGAGTCTGAAAGACGACGCCACAAAGAGGAACAAACACGCAGAGAACTCGAAGACATACGTAGACGTGAGGATGACCTTAGAAGACAGGAGGATCAAGCCAGATTTGAAGCTTTGATTTCTCTGTTAGCCTCCCCACAACGTTCTACCGTACAAGATTCGTCTGCTACAACTGATGTTGATGCGACTAGAGGTACTGGTACCTCATTTCCCAGAGTCGGAACAACACCTCAAAAGGCTGCTGTACAGACGCCTCCCTCTCTGATGTCTGACGCTTCTTATCAGATGTTTCGGGAATGGCGTCGACGTTGGCAAGACTACGCAACAATGGTTGACTTGTCCAGTTTATCACAGCCGAAACAAATGATCCAGCTTCGTATGTGCTTGTCCTTAGAGACACAACGTACTCTCGAGCACACACTTCAAGTGCCTCCTACGACAACTCTGACGGTAGAGGCCGTGCTCGACAAGTTGCAGGAACACGTCAAGGGACAGCGCAACGAAGCACTCAGGAGAAGACAACTCCTCCAATGTAAACAGCTTGATGGAGAATCTTTTGACGCGTTTTTTGTAAGGCTCAAAAGGTGTTCAGAGGAAGTTGATGTTTGTCCCGGACATTCTCAAGTCTGTGAAGAAACACAACTTAAGACAATTATCTTAACGGGTGTCCGAGATGAAGAGCTAGTTCAGCGTCTCATTTCCCTCGACCCCACTTCCTCCCTTCAAGATGTTGTTATGAAATGTCGAGCGTACGAGGCCGCCAGGTGTGCGACTTCAGCTTTACGCTCACAGCCTGACCAGGTGAGGGCGGTGTCTTCCTACAGAAAGGGTAAGAAGCAGCAAAGTAACCCCACCCCTCACCCTTCAGCCACACCTTCAGCAGCAGATTTGTGTAACAGCTGCGCGAGACAGCATAATGCCTCCCAGTGCCCAGCTGCTCAAAGCGTGTGCAGAAGTTGCGACCGCCAGGGTCACTGGGCTTACACAGTCAAGTGCCCTGCTAGCAAAGTTCAGTGTAGACTTTGTGGTCGTGTGGGCCATTATGACAAATGTTGTCGTAAGAAGACACATAAAGGACGCCACCTAGGATCCAAGAAGTCATCCTCAGGTAGTGCTGGCGCGCCCCCTCCTTCTGGCAAGCATCAAGACGCTGTGTCCAGTCGTTCCTGCCGTCGTGTACGTAGTTCCACAGACACGACGCCCCAGCACATCAATGTCGTCATTTCTTACGGTAACTCGTCATCCAGTCTTCAGATGTTACCTGACACCGGTGCTGACGTCTCAGTAATTGGTCCACAACATTTAGCAAGTTTGGGAATACCCCGGAGCAACCTACAGCCCCCTCCTCAGACAACGAAACTGACAGCTGATGGTTCCAAGATGGCTCCAGCGTTGGGATCTTTCTGGGCTACCCTTACCTTTGGTAAGCAGTCTTGCTCAGCCCGGATTGATGTTCATAATGGTATCCCGACTCCGCTCTTATCATATGGCCATTGTCAGGAGTTGGCCATTATTTCCAAGGAATTCCCTAAACCTATTTCATTGAAGGCCGTCTTCACATCAGAAGAGTCTACAGCACTGGATGCAGACAAGACTCTTGAAGATCTCCGCACCGCAGCCCGGGCCGACCCTTCCTACATCCGGCTCGTCGACTGTGTGTCTCAGGGATTTCCATCGAATCGATACGACCTTCATGAATCGCTACTCCCGTACTGGAAAATACGCGAGGACCTCTATTGTGATGGAGACCTCGTCTTGTATGGTCCACGAGTAGTTATTCCTGCTGCCCTACGCCGCCGTACCTTGGCCCGCCTTCACGACAGCCATCGAGGAGTGGAGGCCACCAAGCGACGGGCGAAGCAGACTGTATTTTGGCCCGGAATCAACGCGGACATTGCAAGTACCGTCCGTGCCTGTGAACCGTGCCAGATTCTGCAACCTAGCCAGCAACAGGAACCTTTAATGTGCGACGATAACCCTTCAAGACCCTTCGAGTCTGTGTCGGCCGATTTCTTTGCAGTTGCAGGGAAGTCCTTCCTCGTCATTGCCGACCGACTGTCTGGATGGCCTGTTGTCGTCCCCTGTGGTAGTGATACAACGGCTACTGCTACCATCCGGAGCTTCAGGCATTACTTCAGAGAAGTTGGTGTTCCCCTCCGCCTCAGGACTGATGGAGGACCCCAGTTCACCAGCCACGAGTTCCGGGACTTCATGGACCGTTGGGGAGTCCGTCATGTCGTGACCTCGCCCCACTACCCCCAGGCGAATGGACACGCTGAAGCCGCAGTCAAGACTGTGAAACACCTGATCCTTAAGGTGTCACCCTCAGGAAATATCGACTGCGAGGACTTCGATCGAGGTTTGTTGGAGTTACGCAACACCCCGAACTTCACCGGACGCTCCCCAGCCCAGGTTCTATACGGACATCATCTCAGGTCTTGTGTTCCTGCCCACCCGAAGTCTTTTTCTCAAGAGTGGCAGGCCAAGACTGAAGAATGTGACCGCCGTGCAGCAGAACGAGCCGCAGATGTCGCTGCTCGGTACGACTGTCATGCCCGCCCCCTTCCCAGGTTGAGTATCGGCCAGCAGATCAGGATTCAAGATCCGGTATCTCACCGCTGGGACAAGGTTGGGGTTGTCATGGGTATTGGCCGGTCCAGGGACTACCAAGTGCGTCTTCCTAGTGGTAGAGTATGGTGGAGGAACCGTCGTTTCCTCCGACCTGTGGAGCTGCCTAGTGTTGACCCCTCCCCAGTTGAGTCCCCTAATGTTGATGTCTCTAAAGTAAATCCATCCCCACCTTGTGTTTCTGCCCCAGTACTCCGCAGGTCCGAGCGACTCAGAAACAAAGGTCCGCTCAAGATGAAACTATGAGCGTATAGGGGGGAGGGAGGTGTATGATATATATGGACACAAAGTAGTGCCTTCAGCTGTATATTGTTATATTACTATTATTAATTATGTATAGTAAAGTATTACAGAACATGTATTAATTCTATGTAATATTCTATTTATTGTGCACCATATTATGTATATAAATTATCACATTTATACTTTATGTATTCAGCTTGTGAATGCTGGCATCTGTATAGGCCAGCGCGTAGTAATACATAGATAGATGTAGAGGTAGTTAAGACTGAGTTCTGGTGGTGTGCCCACAGGCTTCCTGTGTCCGACTGTATTATCTCCCGTACGAGAATAGAACCTACTTTTAAAGACAACAAAAGTGTTTGTATATACCCTCAGTAATATAGAACATTCTTTGGGTATCTGTATACGCTAGAGTATCTTTTTTAGAATTCATTTGGAATGTAAGGTAAAACTGTGAGGTGTTAATACCAATACAGTATTCTATTTTAAGTATGAACTGAACAGTAGTACAGTAATACATTTTTGCTGTAAGGTTAAATACTGAAAAATATGACTAAGTATAAAAGAATTTGCATTATATTTTTCCTTTCCTTGTCTCCCCTTTGAACTTGTTAACAGTGTCAACATAACATTCCAAAAGACCTTTAAGAAAATTAACACTATTTTTTATTTGCCTCCCTCAGCTTACCATTCACATTACTGAGCTCCTTGGAAGCCAACAAGTTCAAGCTCTTCAAATTCATTCCATTAGATGAACTGGACATCGCTAGGTGTAAGTATTTCCCCTGTGAATTATTGTTCTCAGTTATGTCACCTGAGGGTACTACAGGATTGCTCTCTGTCTGTCCATGTGTCTTCCTCTTTACATTATGACTCATTAGAGTCACCACAACGGAATCTCTTATCACACTTGGAAGAAATTTAGAGACTAATAAGATAGAACTGCATATTAAAGGGTTCCGTCAGTCACTATTTCTTAACACTCCTCGTGACAATATCATTCCTGACTTGATTTGTTTTCAGCACGAGATGAGAGTGTGAAGAAGCTGGTTAGAGAGTTGGAGACCTTACAAGAAGACCTCCAGACACTCGAACACATCTCCAAGCTCACCAAGACTCTCCGGTGTCCCCGAGGGCCCATGGAGGACTCCGTACAGGACATGATCACCCAGGTGCAGAAGCAGCTGGCGGAGAGACATGGTGCAGACTCACAGCTCATGGAACTGGAGCTCACCATCACCACACAGTAAGTTGACTGGGGTGTTGGTCGTGTGTAGGGAACAATATAGATCACTTTTTTAATCTTTTGTATGAGATTTTATTTCTAACATGATTGGAATAAAAGTTGATGACCAATCACTAAATTAATAATGTGGAATTACAGCTCTGCTACTGATTGGCTTGTTAGCCACTTGGAAAGTCGGGTATATCTGTTACGTATTTAGACAACAAGAGTTTTTCCTCCAAAATAAGAGGGTGACAACAGTAAGTCAGCTCTTCACCCCTTCACTATGGGGCTGCCACTTTTAATACAGTATTTTAGTTGGCGAATGCCAGATGATTTTATTCAGCTCAGAGAGGGATCTGTACACAAGGGAAAAAGTGCTCTCCAATTCTAAACATAGTGCAGTTCCCCAGATTTAGTATTTAGTGTTAAAGTTACCTCTAAATCTCAGTGAAGGGACCAACATGGAGGTCAGTTTACGAAACTTAACCCAGGATGTGTTTACTCACAAAGGACAGGTTTAATGAGCCCCCAAATTAAGTCATAGACTCGTATACATAGTAATGTTTCCAGATCTTTGGAGAAGTGATCAGTGGGTTTATTGTAATAAAACTAGATCTCAAATGGAAGTTGGGACACAATCTAGATTTTTTTATAACAAGTTGGGGAAATTATGAAATATTAGAATGTTCACTTTTTTGTAATTTTTTGGATAGAGTTATTCATTGGACAGACTCAGAGTAGAACAATGGTTCCTGTCCTCCAGAGGTCAGAGAATCATTATCAAACTAAAATACTGTACAGTACAGTATAGTTAAATGAGTTCATACATATCAAAAAAGTGAGAATGACAATAATAATTAACTAGATGGTGAGGATCCCTTCATAAAAGATGAAGCTGCTGCACTGGAGTAACATACATGTTCTCAGTTCCTGTAAGACACCCCACTGTTTTTTATAGAGAAGGAATGGAGAACCTGACCTTCATGTTCAGCAGTGCAGAGAAGAGAGCTATGTGGGAGGAAGCATTCAATGATGCTAAACACAAACTAGGTGAGTGATAATTACATTTATTTTAAAGTATTTGAGCTGAACCAATATCTGTAAGAAGCACAGTTCTCAAATGTCTTCACCACAACCATCATCATCATTATCAGTGAGTTAATCAATAAACAATAAAAGAAACAATAAAAATAAAAGCAATTATAAGAGCAGCATCAACAACAGTAAGGAACATCTGTAATATATTCACTAAAAAGACAATTTTCCTGACAAAAGATGTCCCCTCCCCCATCCTTACTACTTTCAATATTGAAACAGAGGGTAGGCAAGTAGTGTTTGATTACCTCAGAGAGTTATGACTCTACCTTGCCAGCTGTTGCCATGCTGTAGGTTGAGACTAGGAAGGGCATTCAGTCGTAAAATTTTGCTTCAACATGCATTAGGTAATTGTAGCTAATCCACACAATCTTGAAAATTGGCTGTTAAACTTTGATAATGATGATAATGCTAGTGGTTGAAGGGGGAGAACCAACCCTTAATATGTGATTGCTGGATACACATTACAGTTTTATACATGACCTGGCTTAGTTAGGGGATGGGGAAGAATTCATCTGGTTAGGATGTGTTTGGTTTGGCTAATCTATAATATTTTCTCTTTTAATATATCTTTAGTATGTAAATAAAACTTGAAAATAAAAATTCATAAAAAATGTCCTCATCAGCTTAAAGGGAAATGAAGGAAGCTAATTTCAGTCAGTTCTTTATCATTAAATAACTTCTCTTTCTATGAGGGGAGGATCAAGGGGTACAGACACCTCACTCGGGAGAAATAAAAGAGTGCAAGAAAAATATAACATGGAAGAGTAAAGAGCTGAGGCAACAAGTACAAATACTCATACATACACGTTCATATCTTTAACTTTCATTATGTATTATTCTTAGCCAGCAATAACAGTCCTCCTAGACAGTCTATGGAATGTAAAATACCATCACAGTTCTTGTTGTTAGCATGTGTCACTGTTAGTACTGTGCTGTGCTCTATGTGAAGTTTAATATCAAATGTTATTTTTGGGGGAGGGATGTGCTGGTGATGTGATGCTGAGGTGGTGTATGAGGTGGAGAGGGACACCAGAACAAACATGTGGTAAGACAAGAGCTAGAGAGGAAAACGACAGTAAAGGAAATAGTGTGCTGTACTGTTCGTTATAATGGCCACCCTGAACCAGTGGTGAAAGGGCTTGCATGAGTGGAATACAAGATATATACTGTACTGTAGGTGTAATTACCAAGCTGCCACTGACAATGTGAAAAGCTACAGTAGTAATTAACTGTTAACTCTACTGCAAGATGCACATAAACCATCCATTGCCTATCTGATAGCATGTTTGCCTACAGCAATGTCAGCAGACCGGCGACCTCCCCCAGAGTTTGTCTCAGCTCTGCCTATTAGAAAAACAAGAGCAGGTCTTCAGTTCACGTGTGCAACTGCTACTCTTGGTCTCAATGCTCATAACCTAAAAGATGTATGGGTGTGTAATAGGTAAGTAGCAATATTATTTTACTAGCTTCAATGTCAAATTTACCGATAACTACAACTGTACTGTATATATTTTCCTAATTAAAAAAACAATTAATAACCTGACAACAGTTTCCTGGTGACATCATACAGTACAATCCTTCCATGAGCATCAAAGTATTGTACCTCAGCATTGGTTATGCTTACCGTTAAAGATTATAAAAATTATCAAACACTTGAGACAGGAATTTCATGTCTTTTTGACTTTCTACAGTCATTAACTATCATTTAATACAACAAGCACAAGATACTCTGATGCTGTTCTAGCTAACAGATCACTTTCCTCTTTCATGGGAGACATATCTTGTAAGTACTCCATTACTGTACAGTGGGGTATGCTATAACGAATCTAATTGGTTCTAGAACCTTGTTCGTTATAGCATTCGTTCGTTATAGGATTAATCCGTTCCAGGCCCCCAAATACAACCACTTAACACTGAAAAATATAATATAAAATTGTAAAAATTGTAAAAAAGTGCATAAATATGCATCTAAACCCCTGAAATAAAGAATATCATTAATATTTGTAATAAAAAAACAATAAATTAGAAAAAAAAAAATTAAATAATGTTCGTTGTAGGAGTTTCGTTCGTTATAGCATTCTCAATTTTATAGGTAAAACCGTTCGTTATAGGAATATTCGTAGTAGGATCCGTTCGTTATAGCATACCCCACTGTACTGTGTAAGTCAATGAAAGAGTCGCATGTAAAGCTGGCGGTGCATTTGTTATTGGTGAAGCAAGACTATGAAAGTGAGTGTCGGTAATGAGTCCATTCGTCATCTTTTCAGTGATGGATACGTGGGTCAGGTGTGCGTCCTAAGTTTACAACCTGATCCAACTGTAGCGTGTTGTAACGGAGTGTGTAATGCTCGTATCCTCTCCATCGCCTCTATTCCTGCTGCACCGCAACCGTAAGTTTGTTTACACCTGTGAGAGTTGTAAATGAATTCCTATTTGTTATTTAGGATACTAATACAGTATATTTATTATGACTGGTAAGTAATTGTAATCTCTATAAAGTTTAATCTCCATGCAGTCAACTTGTGTCTCAGAGATGACCAAGTAAACTAAAGATGGACTATGTTGTAGGTGTATACTGATTTATTGACCTATTGTAAATGTTAGGTTTAGTGATGCACAGTTAGGAAACAGAGTATCCTTATAAAAATCACACATAGTACTATATTCATAATTACACCCTTCAGAGCTATGTAGAATGACTACAGTACAGTGCAGTAGTACAGTACATACATTGCAATTTAAAACTGCTATGGTTCTGTTTACTGTACAATGTGAGAGTAAGCCATTTATGATGTTAGATGACCCAACCCTGTCAAATGAATCGTAGCTTAATAAAAAACGTAATGTAAGAGTGATTTGTTTTGGTCAGGTTGGTTTGTTTTGTCTGTTGTAATACAGTATATGTGATTCCCTTTGAAAATATATTATCTGTTTAAACAATGTGTGTGTCTGCCAACAGTGATTCTAGCGATGATGATGAGGATGAAGAAATTCCAATGGATGAAGACATTAGAAAACGGCGAAGTGAATCTCTGCCTCCCGAGATGAGTAGCGACGACACGGACAACCAGCAGCCAACAATGTGGCTCGGGACAGAAGATGGTTTCATTCACGTTTATAACTGTTCCGACACAATTAGGATTAAGAAAAATAAGTTCAAATTCCAACCTGGATCTCCAGTTCACTGTATAATGTAAGTTTATATACAAGTTACCGGTACTTTATGATATTTTTCTCAGGAAATATATCTTTTCTATATTTATTCCTGAACCTGTGGTGTATTTGATCTTGATTCTACCAATAAACTGGGAAAAGAAATAGGAAAAAAAAAGATGTTGGTCACTGTTTGGCCTAAATACTGTATACAATGAAATGATGAAGAAAAGGTCAAATGGATGGGAGGAAGAGGACAACTGGGATAATGTCACCAGAAAAACACTCGGTACTGTACTGGGGGAAACGAGAACAACTGTCATGTGTTTGTGTGTCCATTTTTTTTTTAATGGATTGGAAGTAAATATTTGAAGAGATTTTGTAAATACTGTAATTAAATCTGTCTCTGCTGATCAGTGGCGAAGAGGATAAAAGTAAAAGAACAGAACCATCTCACTTAATGATACAAGAGAAGTGTAGGAAGTAACACAAGAGGGCTGAAACAATTAGACATAGAGCAGCACAAACACAATTCCTCATATCCTTACATTATACTAATTATCTTTATCTCTTCTTCAACAGTCACTTAGACAATCGAGTGTTTGCATCGTTAGCTAATGGAGACATCATCGTATATCGGCGAGACCAATCTGGAGGATGGAATGTAGCAGACAGACAAGTTATAAGCATTAGTACGGCAGCGGCACCAGTAACCAGAATGATGGCTGTGGCGGGAAAGCTGTGGTGTGCAGCCATGAACACCGTGCGCGTTCTCAACACTGTGTCGCTACAAGTGGAAGTACGTAGAAATGAGTGGAACTAGTCTTACATCCAAATTAAAGCACGACTATAATATTTCACGTACTGTGTATAAGAATGACACAAATGTAAAGCTATCAAAGAGCAAGAATTCTAGCTGGGTTGGATTTGGTTATCTTTAGCTTTTAGTTAGGAAAATGAGATGGTATTATCAGTATATAATAAGCATCACACTAGTCCTCAAATCCTCAATAATTAATTATTTCCGCAACAGCATTCATTTGTGGTTGGTGGAGAAAATGGCCGAGGTGTGTCGTGTATGGTGTCTGCAGGTCACGGGGTTTGGGTCTCGGTACACAATTCTGCCGCTGTTAGACTATACCACGCAGCCACCTACGAGTGTCTGTGTGAAGTAAATGTTGCTCCAGCCGTCACAAAAATGCTTGCAGGTAAGTTATTACTGTAGCTATTTTTTTTTATCATGGACAGTATTTTCTCCGAGCCTTTGATACTGTTAGTTTTATTAATTTGTTATTACAGTATGTAGTGTACGTATATTAAAAAATTTGCAATACCTTTTTTTTTTAAAGAAACAAAAGAAAGCATTTAATATGAACTTTCATAAAACTGTTGTAATGTATGAAGATTTCACACCCAAAAAATAATCCTGAGAATAGAAAATATCATACCTGTACCTGATGCTGTGTGACAGTGAAACATGAACAGTTAAAGAGGATGACATATAAAGACTTGAGTGAGGTGAAATGAAAATGGTGAGGTGGACATATAATGTGACAGTGAAGGATGGGAACCTTCGTCTTTATGTAAGGCAGACTGCGATGGTTTGGGCTTGTGGAGAGATTAAAGGAGATCAATTGGGTCAAAAAGTATATGAGTCTAATTGTGGAGGGGAGTTGAGCCAGAGATAGGCAGTAAGATATGACATTAGAGTTAAGAACTTGATAAGAGAGGCTGTGAAGCACGAAGAGCTGCCATCAGGTAATCAAAGGTAACCCATGCAAGCGTGGAAAATGGCTGTGGAATGATGATGACTGGCTGACTGTTCATTTCATACACCAAGTCAAGCACTGTTGTGGTTTTACCATTTAAAAGACTTATCAGCATCTCCATTTTAGTGTTTAGTGTTAACATCTTAGTCTTCTTCATAAGAGGCTCTTTACTTGTTGAACAACTTTGAGGAATTGGGAGAGCCTTTGTTTACCACTCAATCAAGTTTTGTAACTAGTGTAGAACACAACAAACTCCGGTACAGTACAAATCCTAGCCTGGCATGAACAAATTTGGGGAAATGAAATGTAAACCGGTGCAAATCCTGTTCTTACAAAACTAGCAAACTGAGGTCAACCTGAAGTGTAATTGTTTCAGTTTCCTTTAAAATAGAAATTATTCACAAGTGATATTTTTCAGGTTGTGACGACATCATCCGACAACACAAAGCTGCATGTTTACGTGTAACATCATTACTGGCATGTAAGGATTTGCTTTGGGTTGGGACGAGTGCTGGAGTCATCATTACAGTGCCCCTGCCCCACCTAGCTCATAATACCCACCGTGTTCAAGCACCCTTAAACATGGTCGGTATACCATACGGGCACACAGGTCATGTAAGGTAAGCAATGCATTATCTTCTACACCATCTTAAACACTGGAAACTAAGAGTAGCTTTTTAGATAACACAAATATTATCGTAACAAAAGAAGAATTAACCTACAAACTTCCTTTTGTACTTGTGAATTGAAAAAATATAATAACATTTGCTACAATATAATACAGTATACATAATTTATTTACTTGTATTTGAATTATAGTCCTTAAAGTCAACTTATATTTATTTAATGTGTTGCCATTATTATATTATATCTTCCTAATTACCTTTTGATGTACTGTACAGTGTGCAGTCTGGTTTATGTTTTCTAACCTGCCAATAGTTAACGGGTTATTCCCAACAGATTTTTGACAAGCGTTGAGTTGACGCCTGAGCCTCGAACGTCTCGTCTAAAGGGTCACTCAAGATATTCCTTCAAGGGGAGAGACCATCCTCATCATCAGGTAATGGCAAATGTATGAAACAAGAACCAGTATGTGTGGTGGAGCATGTTGTTGTACAGAGATAATGTATTTATATTCAACTCTAATGTACAATGTGGAATAGTTTGGCAGCTGTTATAGTTAATTTATTAACTAAATGTCCAATAAAAACATATTTCTTAATCTTCCAGCCAGGAACTGCAGCACCGGCCAAGCTTTTAGTAATCTCCGGTGGTGACGGGTACGAAGACTTCCGAAGTTCAGGGATGTCGGAATTGGCAGGCCGAGACGACTCTACTAATCATTTACTTTTATGGCAAGTCTGAGGCTCAGGAGAATAAAACATGTGATAAAGTATTAATGGAGTCCCTCAGAGGAAGACGAACCTGACGGACTACTGTACTCCCAGCGGGCATTATCAGTGACATTTTGAAAGGTGTTGACTGGATGGCCTATGTGGGATGATCTTTCCCAAATCTCTCTCTAAAGTATAGGCTGGATAACATTACTGTACTTGCCATAATTAAATTTGGAGGGATGATAAGGGCTCAGTTGAAGGATTTCCTTCAGCTTATAGTTATGTGACAATTCTGACAGAGCAGAAGCAGCAGTTTCAGATTAAGTCTGTTTAGATAAAACAAGAAATGAATGGTGTAGTTCCCTACATTGCTTTGCTCTTTTCATTACATCGATGAAAAAAATATCAAGCAAATATTAGAAAGAAAAAATAAGCCAAATATTTTTAAGACTTAAAGCAGTGAGCATGTGTATAACTGTTTAAACTCACACATTACAGTAGTGCTGTGTCTAAGAAACTCTTGCTTTATCTCTTCAGCTTAAGTAATCAACTGTGCTGCTAAATAAAACATATCCAGGCAAGAGCCTTCTCAGTGTCACAGCCACATCAGGTTTGAATTAACGAGCCAGTGAGACTAAAAGTTACAGAGGTGACTTATATAAGGTGTAATTATGGGTGTAACAATAACTAAGACTGTGCCAGAGACCTCATGTATGACATCTATCAAAGATTTATCATTTAAAAACAAATGTATTTTCTAATTTTATTATATTTTCTCATTGTACTTTACTTAATGAGGTACTGAATGTACAGTATTGTCTTTGCATTTCTTATTAGCTTAATGGTATGAATGTGCATAATGAAATTTTGCATTTATTTCAAGCAAGTATTAAACCTAACTTCCTCTCAGTCTTTTTATTTATTATAACTATCAGAAAATTGACATCAAGTGTCACTGCATACATTAACCCTAATTACGCCTGCCTTAGTGAATGATGGACTATGTGATATAACACAAGAGTGCTTAGTGATACTGAACTTGATTCTTCTTTTTCACAACGAAGTGTTTGCCTCTTGCAGAGATTCTTCTGAGTTGGTGTTTTGTTAAGGGAGATAGTGAAGCACGGAAACTCCTGCCAAGGTCACTCAAGGGAAAGACGGACGTGTTACCTTTTACACTGGCAGTGTTTTGTTGGAATTGTTTGGAACAGAAAACTGAAAATAAGTAGTTGATGATCACAGACCTCTCAGTGTCTTGAATACAAAGATGAAATATACTACATTGGTATACCTGTATGATGCAGTTCTAAAGTGACATTAACCGGATAACACAAGACCTTATCCTTTTATCAAACCAACGGGACATTCCAACACAAATGATTACCACTCAAGTGACTTCTGTTTTTTCATGTCTTCAATAATCTTACCAAATTATTAATGTCAGTAAAGTTTTCATATAAATATTTGTACAGGTATTAAAATTGTATTAAATAATCAGATATATAGTGTACAGGTATAACATTTGTTAATTTATATATTTTTGGCTTCTGATACAGTATATGAGTGAAGGAAAATAAGACACTTGATCATTTGTGAATGGAAGAACACTACAGTACAGTATAATTTCAAATGTTTAGTGACATAGAGTTTTACTAGTCATACTCCAGAGCGATGGTGATGTTTATGCTGTTAGTGACCTTTATTAATCCAGGATGAAGTAAAGAGGACCTCTCCTAATATATACCTATACTTAATTACAAGTGCCATCGTAGAGCGTAAGGTGTAGGTGAAGTCTCGTCTCTGACCCACTACTGTACTGTACTGTAAAGGCTCTAACAGGGGTAAATCTAACCATCCATAGTCATCTTGGCAAGTAGGCACTTCATTATTATTTATTTTATCAAACCTAACTACAGTACTGTACTTCAAGCTTGTCACTAAAAACAAAATACATTATATATATACCTGTGTATATATATATATATATATATATATATATATATATATATATATATATATATATATATATATATATATATATATATATATATATATATATATATATATATATATATATATATATATATATATTTCAAACCAAGAAAAGTTTTGTTATAAATATCACTTACTGTACTCACACATACGTAATACTGAATCAAGTTACCAGCACTTCAGTAACTCTTGTGTCAGGTTTCATTATCTCAGATGATTTATATAAGACACAAAAAGGTGACGAAAATCCAGCAATGGTTGTTTCGTTTTACAAAGATACTTCATTCTAGATAAATTTCTCCACTTGAAGCTCATTGTGTACTTTGTGAACTATTTACTTTGTTAATAATTCATTTTGCTCAAAGTAAATTATTATTGTTATGATATTTTTTGGTGTCCTTGTGTTACTATATACGAGTATAGTGCAGTACCTGTGTTTATCACTAAGGTACAGTACTGCTTTCATTCATCTTAGGCTTTTAATTTGGGAATCTCATAATTTGTTGTTAAAATAATTTTATGTATAATATATTTACATGTTCTGCCGACCTGCCAGGATGCAAGTTTATGTTATATATTTTTTACTAAAGGGAGCACTACTTGCCATAATAGAAAATATTTGAAAAAAATTAAAATAAAATGTGCAGGTCTGTGTTGAAGCTGCATATCTGTTACAGTGAAATTATATGAAATTTTATTTTCTTAGTGATATATTGAATTACTGATAAAAATATAATCATGTATTATCACTTGTAATGTAGTCCGGGAGATCACTGGTTGTGTCGCTTAAAGGTTGCCCTCCTATTGCCTCATTTTCCGGGTGATTCACTATGAGAGTGAAGCACGTCTGCCTCATTTCCCAGGTGATTCAGTTATGAGTGAAACAATACACTGCAACAACATTTAAGGTTTAACCATCACTGATCTCCACACGTCACACACACACCATCCACCACCCCAAGGTTTACATGGTCTTCTTTCTTTTTATAGATTTTATCTCTCATAGAGATTTTTTACTTATATATAAATATATTTAATCAAGGACAAAGCATATTGCAACCTTGATTTTGCATTGAAAAAGTGCAAAATAATTTTAGTGCCCTCATACTGTACCATTACACTGTAGCTTCGTGGCTACTTTTGTATTATTATGGTAGTTAACTGCAGAATGTTACAGCAGTATGCACACACTATTACCCATGCAGTCTGCTATGTAGTCAAGTCAATTTTGCATTTATTACAATCTACAGGAAGTTCTTATCATCTAACCTTCCCCAAGGGTTTAATTACCTTGTAGCAAGTATTTATTCCCTAAGAAAACACTGTGTTTGTGCAGGTAATTCTCACGTTTAACCATACATGTGACCCAAACATTCAATGGGACACTATGGCCCATGGGAAAAATTGCTACAACTTCTTAGATACAAGTACAGTACTTGAGTAATGACCTGCTTAGCGATGGTGAGGTGGATGTGGTGGCTGTAAATGTGACCTGACCTCAGACAGTCCTTGGAAGAAGACACTCGCTTGCTGCAGGGCATTATTATACACACATTAACAATACCTGTATAATTTGCCTTACAGTAAATAGAAGCTTTGTGTTGTCTACCAATGGCCCACTGAGCTAGCCTACCAGTGTTGCCAGGCACTGCTCTCCCCCGAGTTGGCAACGACGCTCCTGTTGGGCGGCTTATCCTACTGTCACCATGCCCCGGCACCCTCCGTTATCTTCTGCTGTATTTATGAGTTGACCAAACTACTAAGATATTAATAAATTTTAGTAAAAAAAATAAAAATTCTTGGTTTTATTATCTTTTTTGTTCAGTGCCTCACAGTCCTCTACAGTCCCTCACAGTCCTGTACAGTGCCTCACAGTCCTGTACAGTCCCTCACAGTCCTCTACAGTGCCTCACAGTGTTCTACAGTGCCTCACAGTGTTCTACAGTGCCTCACAGTCTTCTACAATGCCTCACAATCCTCTACAGTGCCTCACAGTCTTCTACAGTGCCTCACAGTCTTCTACAGTGCTTCACAGTCTTCTACAGTGCTTCACAGTCTTCTACAGTACCTCACAGTCTTCTACAGTGCCTCACAGTCTTCTACAGTGCCTCACAGTCCTCTACAGTAACTCACAGTCTTCTACAGTCCCCCACAGTCTTCTATAGTACCTCACAGTCTTCTACAGTGCCTCACAGTCTTCTACACAGTCTTCTACAGTCCCCCACAGTCTTCTACAGTACCTCACAGTCTTCTACAGTACACCTCACTCTACAGTACAGTCCAGTCTTCTACAGTCCCCCACAGTCTTCTACAGTCCCCCACAGTCTTCTACATTACCTCACAGTCTTCTACATTACCTCACAGTCTTCTACAGTAGTTTGCAGGAGACAGCGTAGATATTGCACATTATAAACTAAATCTTCAGTACACAAGAGGCCGACAATGCACTCGACAGCCTTATCTTCACTATAAAGTTTGGTACCCGGTTATCTATTTACAGCTGGATAGACCTGGGATCGAACCAGCGACCTTTGGGATAAATGATGTAACCACTTGCCCGGCCCCTTGTAACAACCAGTAATGAATGCTAAATGTACAGTGTTTATTCCTAGATCTCTCCATAGGTACATTCACCTGTACCTATAACTATGATTGGTGATATGAGTCATAGGTCCTTTTAAATTTCTTCAGTGGAACCTAAATGATCTATTAGGACTGGTTATAATGGGTGTGTCTTAAGAAGCTCCAATCTTCAAGTTCAGGATAGATATGGGCCTATTAAAATTGGGACCCAGTATGATTGAAGACTAAAATTGGGACCCAGTATGATTGAGGATTATCATGTTGGGACCTATGAAAGGGGACCCAATAAGACTAGAAACCTATTAAGATAGGGGCCAAATAAGACAAGGTTCTATTTTGACTAGGGCCCGTTAAGACTGAGGCCAATGAGTAATGGGGCCTATCTGACCAGCCAGCCTCGTGTGTCTGTGGACAATACTCCCCCTGACGCACCACAACGCACCTCACTCTATAACTTATGACCTGAAGTTGACGACTACCTCACTCCCTAATTGTTCTGCTGTTAACGACCTTTACCACTCCCTTAAGCCCATACCTCCTCCTCTTCCTCCTCATCCTACATCTTCCTCCTCCTCCTCCTCCTCCTCCTCCTCCAATCTGCCCCCCCTTACCTCCACCTCCCCTTTTCTCATCCTTACCTTCCAACTCCTACCTCTACC
>NW_024741901.1:23578140-23585640 GCF_018991925.1 Homarus americanus | reverse complement strand
GTGGTGCTGTTATCTGTTGCTGCCTCGTGGCGCTGTTGACTGTTGCTGCCTCGTGGTGCTGTTGTCTGTTGCTGCCTCGTGGTGCTGTTTGTGTTGCTGCCTCTCGTTGCTGCCTCGTGATACTGTTGTGTTGCTCTCGTGGTGCTGTTGCTGCGTGGTGCTGTTGTCTGTTGCTGCCTCGTGGTGCTGTTGTCTGTTGCTGCCCGTGGTGCTGTTATCTGTTGCTGCCTCGTGGTGCTGTTATCTGTTGCTGCCTCGTGGTGCTGTTATCTGTTGCTGCCTCGTGGTGCTGTTATCTGTTGCTGCCTCGTGGTGCTGTTGACTGTTGCTGCCTCGTGGTGCTGTTGACTGTTGCTGCCTCGTGATACTGTTGTCTGTTGCTGCCTCGTGGTACTGTTGTCTGTTGCTGCCTCGTGGTGCTGTTATCTGTTGCTGCCTCGTGGAGCTGTTATATCTGTTGCTGCCTCGTGGTGCTGTTATCTGTTGCTGCCTCGTGGTGCTGTTATCTGTTTTTGCCTCGTGATACTGTTGTCTGTTGCTGCCTCGTGGTGCTGTTGTCTGTTGCTGCCTCGTGGTACTGTTGTCGTTGCTGCCCGTGGTGCTGTTGTTGATACTGTTGTCTGTTGCTGCCTCGTGGTGTGTTATCTGTTGCCTCGTGGTGCTGTTACTGTTATCTGTTGCTGCCTCGTGGTGCTGTTATCTGTTGCTGCCTCGTGGTGCTGTTATCTGTTGCTGCCTCTGCTGTTGCTGCCTCGTGGTGCTGTTGACTGTTGCTGCCTCGTGATACTGTTGCTGCCTCGTCTGTTGCTGCCTCGTGGTGCTGTTATCTGTTGCTGCCTCGTGGTGCTGTTTATCTGTTGCTGCCTCGTGGTGCTGTTATCTGTTGCTGCCTCGTGGTGCTGTTATCTGTTGCTGCCTCGTGATACTGTTGTCTGTTGCTGCCTCTGTGGTGCTGTTGTCTGTTGCTGCCTCGTGGTGCTGTTGTCTGTTGCTGCCTCGTGGTGCTGTTATCTGTTGCTGCCTCGTGATACTGTTGTCTGTTGCTGCCTCGTGGTGCTGTTGTCGTTGCTGCCTCGTGGTACTGTTGTCTGTTGCTGCCTCGTGGTGCTGTTATCTGTTGCTGCCTCGTGGTGCTGTTGCTGCCTCGTGATACTGCTGTTGTTGCCTCGTGGTGCTGTTATCTGTTGCTGCCTCGTGGTGCTGTTATCCGTTGCTGCCTCGTGGTGCTGTTATCTGTTGCTGCCTCGTGGTGCTGTTGTCTGTTGCTGCCTCGTGGTGCTGTTGTCTGTTGCTGCCTCGTGGTGCTGTTGTAGGAATGTAAGGAGCATCAACATAACCCACATACACCCACACATACCCACCACACATACCCACCTCGGGGCACTTTAACATGGTATAACCACAGTGCTGGACGCGAAAGGTCATACCCATGGGCGGCGAGGGGTCAAATTATGCCATAAACATACCCTTGTTTGGTCAGGGTGGGCGGGGCGGTGGAGGGGAGGCGGTGAGGAGATGGGTGAGGGGAAACGAGGGGTGGGATAATATGGTGGGTGGTGGTGGTGGGGGGCGGTGCTTTTGATGACGAGGACTGAGGGGAACGTCAAGGAGGGGAGAGAAGGGGAGGGTGGGGAGGGAGGGAGGGGGATATAGGATGGAGAGGAAGATATGGAGAAGGAGGAGAAAGGGAAAGGAGGGGAGGAAGGTATGGAGAGGAAGAGATGGAGAAAGAGGAGAGAGAGAGAAGAAACAGAGAAGGAGGGAACAAGAGAAGAAACAATGTGAAAGAGAAAGAGGGGAGAAGAGAGAGAGAGAAGAGGGGAGACAAGTGGATTGAGGGAGGGGGAGAAGGAAAGAACGGAGAGACGGAAGGAGAGAAGAGGGAAGAGAGAGAGAGAGAGAGAGAGAGAGAGAGAGAGAGAGAGAGAGAGAGAGAGAGAGGTATTCTCTCAAGTCAGGTGTGTGTGTGTGTGTGTGTGTGTGTGTGTGTGTGAGGTTACGCACACAATAGTAAGTTACAAGTCACTATTCCTTCGACAGTGCCATTCTACACACACACATCGACCCAAGCCTCTACTTGACCTCTCCTGCCAGTGACCTCTCCTGCTATAGTGACCTCTCCTGCTATAGGACCCCTATTGCTATAGTGACCCTCCTACTATAGTGACCTCTCCTACTATAGTGACCTCTCCTACTATAGTGACCTCTCCTGCTATAGTGACCTCTCCCTATAGTGACCTCTCCTGCTATAGTGACCTCCTGCTATAGTGACCTCTCCTGCTATAGTGACCTCTCCTGCTATAATGACCTCTCCTGCTATAGTGACCTCTCCTGCTAGTGACCTCTTCTGCTATAGTGACCTCCTACTATAGTGACCTCTCCTACTATAGTGACCTCCTATGAGTGACCTCTCCTGCTATAGTGACCTCTCCTGCTATAGTGACCTCTCCTGCTATAGTGACCTCTCTGCTCTCTGACCTCCTACTATAGTGACTAGTGGTAGTGACCTCTCCTGCTATAGTGACCTCTCCTGCTATAGTGACCTCTCCTACTATAGTGACCTCTCCTGCTATAGTGACCTCTCCTGCTATAGTGACCTCTCCTGCTATAGTGACCTCTCCTACTATACCAGTGAATGGATAAGACGACAAACATGAGTGGGACTGAAATATTCAACACATTCCCTCGTCCGATCCCCCCCCCCCTCTCGCCTCCACGGACTAAAGAGATGGACAGTGTTGTTCAGCGTACCACGAACACCACTGCTACTGAGTATGGACAGTGTTGTTCAGCGTACCGCGAACACCACCGCTACTGATCATGAACCAACTCGTCACAATGTAAACAAACTTAATTTATTCAAGTATAATCGAGCCTAATTAATCTTTTCCTAAACAGAGATAATCATAATCGAAGAGTAATTAAACCTAATCAAATTTAACCTAAATAAGCCCAGATTTGGTTAAGTTAGGTTAGATTGGATTGTGTTGTCCAGTCTCAAAAAATATATAGCTGTTCCTGACACTGTCCCTGGCACCGTTCCTGACACTGTTATTGGCACTATTCCTGACACCGTTCCTGGCACTATTCCTGACACTGTTCCTGACACTATTCCTGACATTATTCCAGACACTGTACATGTATAAAAGAAAACATTCATCAGCAGGGGAAGAAAACTGTCCAGAAAATGAAACCCGACACATGGGAGACTTCAATAAACACATTAACTTGACCTTAAGTAACGTCCTCATAAAGTTCTGTGTTAACTGGATCATAAGGCTGCATACTGAGACTCATAACCGCTTGTCAATGGGTTACCTCACCTTCAGAGATAAACACCAACCCTCCAACACCATCACCAACCCTCCAACACCATCACCAACATCACCAACCCACCAACACTAACACCATTATCGCCAACACTAACACCATCAACACCAGCACCATCAACAACACAAACACCACCGCAAACACCATTCACCATCACCACCATCACCACCATCCATCACCACCAACATCTCCAACACTACAGACCTAAAAGCTAACAACTTAACCAAACTACAACAACATTTACAATTCTCTACCTTGTAAACAAACTCCTACACTTTATATCGAGAATAGCCTCCCCCCCCCCTTGTCCAACCTACTTATTACTACCACTTAAGTGTAGTATAAATAAGTGAGTTAATAGACCTTAATAACACAGTACTTGGAGTTTTAAAGGGCACATGTCTCTCAAGAGGGACACTGTAACATATATAGCTATTACTTAAACAAACAGTATCTTCACGCTTCTTTGGTGTTGTGGTGAGTTTTGTAATATCATACTGTACTTTACTGTATCCCGGGAGCTTTATGATATCTGTTGCCAAATGTTCAGAAAAAATATAATATATAAATTGTTGAGTTTTTGTTGACTTTACTGTGTCAACACGAAGGAAGTGTTGGGTCTTTCTGCCGTAGAGTTTTAAGATTAGTCCTTCACCCCGTCGCCGAACTAGCTTTAAATCCTCTACTAGTCTACGTTCTCTCACCTAACCTAATCTAACCCTACCATCCCTCTCCTGACCATCTCCCCTCCTACCATCCCTCACCATTCTTTACCATCCTCACCCCCCCTCCAGCTACACCACCTCACCATCCCACATTCATTACCCCTCCTATCCAGGCTATCCTTCACCCCTTGACACCCATGCCCTCACCTTCCAGACTTCTCCCCCCTCTACCCTCACCATCCCACACCTCCCTTCTCGTCCCCTATCCCTTCCATCCCTCTCACCCCCACTCATCCCCCCAGAACCTCGATCTTTCCTGCTATCCCTAACCCTCACTGCAACTGCGCGACCTCTTCTGCCATCCCAAGCCCCCATCCACCCACCCCCTCCCCCACCCACCCACCTCTCCCCATCAACACACAGGGTGGCGGTGGGTGGTGTAAATGCCAAGCTGACCTGACATTACGTAGACAGTGAAGAGAGGGAGAAGGTCGTCTAAATATATTATGAATAACTGCAATGTTCTGCCGCCAGGGTGATTATGTGAAGGTTAATGGCGCACGGGCGGAACAACTCCCCTTTGTGGGATCCAAATTACTTCTTGTGGGATCCAACTCCTTCAACGATTCTACAGTAAATTCCCATAGGTTCAGAGTCCCTTTATAACATATTAAGTCGATTGGGTATATAGGTTAGGTTAGATCCTCTCACAAGATCCAGTCAAATAAAGAACAACAACAACAACAACAACAATAATTAATGATCTCGTCTCTTCTCTCTGGGTCGACCTCTAACTGATTAGGTCACTTAAAGGTCAAAGTAGCTCCTGGACTGAGTAATCTGTCTCAAATTACCAGGAACAAATTAATACACCCTAATGATGATGATGATGATGATGGTGATGATGGCGATGATGATGATGGTGATGATGATTAAGATGATGGTGATGATGGTGATGATGATGATGGTGATGATGATGATGATGATGATGGTGATGATGATTATGATGATGATGATGAGGTCAGTGTTCATGCTCTACTTTACACCAAGGTTAAAAATTCAGGCCTTTATTTAACCCTTTGAGTCCTGGAGGGTGAAATCGTCGTCCTCAAAGGGTTAAAAGCGTGAACTTTGACAATTACCTTTATGATATTATTTGACCCCATAGAACGTGACCTTTGACCCTATTCTTTTAATTAGGGCATGACCTTTGACCCTATATTCTTAACTAGGACATGATCTTTGACCCCATACTCTTAACTAGGACGTGACCTTTGACCCCATATTCTTAACTAGAATATGACCTTTGACCCCATCCTCTTAACTAGGAAAATTTAGACATGACTTATAAACCAATACTCTTCACTTTATACATATTGAACTAAGAATTTGACCTTTAACCTCTCAACCCTCATGTTATTAACGACAGGTAAAATTGGATTAATTACCATTTAGCGAAAATACATCAGGTGTGACCCATAACAAGTGTTGATATATCACAGCTGACTAAAACTTGAGGTAGTCAGGACAGATGATGACAGGGCTGACGTTATAGCTGACTAACTACCCCCCATTTTGAGATCGTCAGGGCTTGGGGGAGGGGAGGGGAGGGGACGTAAATCTTAACCCACTCGTAAAACTTATCGCAACTAACTACCGTATATCCGACTCCTCAACACAACACTATTAAATAAAACACATCTCTACAACAACCAACATATAAACTGTTCTTAATTAATACCTCATTCGTTGTAAATAATAGTTTCATGATATAAACCTTCTTGGATTATGGCTTTCTTAACAAGAGAAACATTAGCTGGTGACGTGTAATGGTACTGCCCCCCCCCCTCCCTCCCCCCAGGCGGTAGGCAGAGCTCCCGCCAAAACAAAAGACACGTCACCAGAAGACCCGTCAAAAAGTTATCCCAGAAAAGGCGGCTTAATTTTTTCCCTCCCTCTTTCCTTCCCTTCTCTCCCTACCAGCTTCCTTCCTTCCTTCCCCCTACCAGCCTCATTCCCTCCTTCCCTTTCTGCCTTCCTCCTTCCTTGCCTCCGTATCTCTGCCTCCCTTCCTCTTTCCCTCCCTCCCTCCCTTTCCCTCTCTCTCTCCCTCCTCCCCCCTCATTACCCGTAACTTTCAACCCCCCAAACTTTACCGTCGCCACCTTGATTTTTAACCCCCCCCCACTGAAAGGTCATAGTGACCTGACCTTCACCAACAATGAGATAGAGTCCGAGGAAGACAACACCAATATTAGGGAACAGCATTTGAGATTATATTCTGTAGTGAAGATTAAAACTTACCAGACATATGAGTGGTTACCAGAATGTTTCGTGTGATCAGTGAGCGAGACATTGACTGAACGAGACATTGAGAGACATTTATCATTGAGTGAACGAGATATTAAGACACATTTATAACTGATTAAAATATACCTGGTAATAAATCATACATAACTATAAAAATACACCACATGGCTTTCATAAACAATACACACAAATACATCAATACAAGTTATATAAAAAAACTGACATAAATTAAACAATACTTCAAAATAAACCACTATCATTAATAAACACAACACCTGCCTCACATACCTGATACACACCTGTTGGTAGTTGTGAATAATACTACAACATCACGTATAAACAGTTCATCAATACATACATACATACATATAAATTATCACAACACGTCAAATGTCACTCTACGGGTGTGTGTGTGTGTGTGTGTGTGTGTGTGTGTGTGTGTGTGTGTGTGTGTGTGTGTGTGTGTGTGTGTGTGTGTCTACATCTAACAGTCACCATTAAATGTCACAGGTAAGTGCCAACACACCTGGTGAACTGAGAGAGAGAGAGAGAGAGAGAGAGAGAGAGAGAGAGAGAGAGAGAGAGAGAGAGAGAGAGAGAGAGAGAGAGCCCAGAGCAAGGCAGACGAGTTTCTCTCATTCTTGTTGTCTCTGTTTTATAAATGTCACACAATTAATATTAAGAAGCGTGTGATAACTGCCTTGTTCTTTAACCTAACCTAACCTAATCTAACCTAAACCTAACCTAACCTAACCTAAACCTAACCTAACCTAACCTAAACCAAACCCAAACTAAACCTAACCTAACCTAGATGAAGTGTTTTTTCTTTCCTTTCTTCACTTTGAGAAATAGGATAAATTTTTAGCGACTTTTAAAGGGATTCCATGAGGTAGATAACTAAACTAAACCCAGTTATTGTGACCCAGTTGTTGTGACCCAGTTGTTGTGACCCAGTTGTTGTGTGACCCAGTTGTTGTGACCCAGTTGTTGTGACCCAATTGTTGTGACCCAGTTGTTGTGTGACCCAGTTGTGACCCAGTTGTTGTGACCCAGTTGTTGTGACCCAATTGTTGTGACCCAGTTGTTGTGTGACCCAGTTGTTGTGACCCAGTTGTTGTAACTCAGTTGTTGTGACCCAGTTGTAGTGACCCAGTTGTTGTGACTCAGTTGTTGTGTGACCCAGTTGTTGCGGACC
>NW_024741901.1:23545640-23573140 GCF_018991925.1 Homarus americanus | reverse complement strand
ACAACAAATTCCTCCTAGACTCTCGAGAAACAAAAGAGCATCACACGGCGTAGTACAAGAGAGAGAGAGAGAGAGAGAGAGAGAGAGAGAGAGAGAATGTTCACGGTGGTGGTATTGAAAGCCTACAATCACCTACCTAAATTACTATGCTTATATATGTGTGTGTGTGTGTGTGTGTGTGTGTGTGTGTGTGTGTGTGTGTGTGTGTGTGTGTGTGGTTATGAGTCACTGGGGCCTTTAAGGGGCGATGGAAAAAGTAGAAGAATGAAAAAAATTTTAATCAGGATCGTGGTATCAACAATGTCTCCCTCACTTGATAACAGCATGGGTAGTTTAGTACTGTGAAAGGGGAATTAACGTGTGTGTGTGTGTGTGTGTGTGTGTGTGTGTGTGTGTGTGTGTGTGTGTGTGTGTGTGTGTGTGTGTGTGTTTATGGCCAGAAGTGCACCATCATGCGCCAATGTTATTTTAACTAGTGGAACTAATAACTTTGTGGTCACTACCTCACCTTCCTCACCAAGTATGTACCTCATCTTACCTCGCTCACCAAGTGCCTCACCTTACCTCACTCACCAAGTGCCTCACCTTACCTCACTAAGCTTCTCAGGTCCCTCACCAAGTATGTACCTCATCTTACCTCACTCACCAAGTGCCTCACCTTACCTCACTAAGCTTCTCAGGTCCCTCTGAAATATGTACCTCATCTTACCTCACTCACCAAGTGCCTCACCTTACCTCACTAAGCTTCTCCAGGTCCCTCACCAAGTATGTGCCTCACTTACCTCACTCACCAAGAGCCTCACCTTACCTCCACTAAGCTTCTCAGGTCCCTCACCAAGTATGTGCCTCACCTCACTCTTACCTTACCTCACTCAAGTGCCTCACCTTACCTCACTAAGCTTCTCAGGTCCCTCACAAGTATGTACCTCATCTTACCTCACTCACCAAGTGCCTCACCTTACCTCACTAAGCTTCTCAGGTCCCTCACCAAGTATGTGCCTCACCTTACCTCACTCACAGTGCCTCACCTTACCTCACCTAAGCTTCTCAGGTCCCTCACCAAGTATGTACCTCATCTTACCTCCCTCACCAAGTCCCTCACTTCCCTCACTAAGCTTCTCAGGTCCCTCACCAATATCTCACCAGGTTTACCTTGAAGGAATGGAGAGGCAGGGAAGAGTGGGAGGGAACGAGGGCGTGCGGGGGTGTTGCAGGTGGGCGTGCGGGGGTGTTGCAGGTGGGCGTGCGAGGACGTGAAGGAGGGAGGCGTGCAGCGTGGGAGGCGTGGGTGGGAGGCGAGCAGTACTACTTGGCCACCTGGTGCACCTACCGCGCCTTCCACTGTTCCGGTCACTGCTCACACCAGCGCCAGAAGGTGTGTGTGTGTGTGTGTGTGTGTGTGTGTCCCTAGTTTCTTCTGCCTTCTTTCTCTCTCTCTCTCTCTCCTTTATAAACAGAAAGCCACAGATCACCTCTTAACACTGGCAGACCATCACGGCTCCACACACACACACACACACACACACACACAGGTAAGAGACAGGTGGGTTTTGACCGTAGAATAATATTTATTTATTCTATTGTATTCTGGCTTCTTATGAGTCAGGCGTCAACAAGAATATAACAACAAATACTATCAATAATAAAACAAACAAAAAATACTAATACAATAAAGAAAAACAATAACGATAATAATAACAATAACAACAACAATAATAATAATAATAAAGCAATAATAAAAAACAATAACAATAACAATAATAACAATAATAATAACAATAATAATAATAATAAAACAAATAAAAACTAAATATCAACAATAACATAAGGACGGTGTAACACTTACTATATACTTGGTCAATGGGTCTTTAAAACACCATTATTATTATTATTATTACTCCTCAACTCCACCATGTTCTGTATGGTGAGGGGAGGGGTGAGGGGGGTGAGGGAGGGGTGAGGGTGAGGGAGGGGGGAGGGGGGATAGACTACCTCCTCCTCCTCAGACCACATAGTAGGTAGGAGGCGGTGACGAAGGGAACATTGAACCCATAAATCATCCGGAGAGACGAGAAAAAACTGCCGGATATAGATAGATAGATAGATAGATAGATAGTTGTTGTTGTTGAATGACGCCAACCACAACACCTGTAACAACACTGATTACTACCACTACTACCTACCACCACTACAACCAACACCCCAATAGCCACACCTTCGCCGCCATTTTATTACCTTAATATTAAATATCCTAATACACAAGCAGCTATCCTACCACTACCACCACCACTACTACTACTACTACTACTACTACTACTACCACCACTACTACTACTACTACTACACCAGATATTGCCAAGTGTACAGGGAATATTGCCAGCAACTGTACAACACCACTTCACTCAGACCACACATCAATGCCACCGTCGCCGTCCATACCATGACCCCCTCCTTCCTCCTCGCCTCCTGCAGTAGACACCAGCGGGAGGAGGAGGAGAAGAAGGAAGAGGGGGAAGAGGAAGAGGAGGGGGAAGAGGAAGAGGAGGGGGAGGAGGAGAAGGGGGGGAATAGGAGGAGCATGAGGAAGAAGAAGAATAGGAGAATAGGAAGAAGAGGAGGAGAAGGAGGAAGAGGAGGTCAACACGGGAACTGTACACATAACCGAGGGCGGCGAGGCAGAGGTGGTCGCTAGCTACCTCGTCATCCTTCTTCAACACTCATCACAATACTTCCCGCAGGCACGCCCGTCCGCCCACGCTCAAACACACCGCCCATGAATTGATCTTCCTTCTATTCTTCTATCATCTCTCTCTCTCTCTCTCTCTCTCTCTCTCTCCTGCCGTGGTGAAGTGGAGGGGCCTCACTTCACCTCCCGTCCCTCCCGCCGCCGTGAAGTGGAGGACCCTCACCAATAAACTACTCCACGTGCCCCTTCCTGTCCTTATTAAGACCAGAGTGACGCCACCATCAACGTGACCACCAGCCTCGTGTTGTTGTTGTAAAGGACTGGGGTCTACCTGGAGTTTTACCTTGAGTATGACTTACTAATTTGTTCTCTAGTTTACCTGAGCAACAACCAAAAGCTGGCCTGTGTATATAGTTTGTCTTATACAGGTAAGATAATTGGGATCTAGAGACAGGTAAACGATCACACACACACACACACACACACACACACACACACACACACACACACACACACACACACACACACACACACACACACACACACAGAGAGAGAGAGAGAGAGAGAGAGAGAGAAGAGAGAGAGAGAGAGAAGAGAGAGAGAGAGAGAGAGAGAGAGAGAGGTTAGCCAGCCTTGGTCATAGGAGGTCATGGAAATCGGTGAAGAAGGTTAAGTCCGTGCAGCCTCGTGGTTATCAGGGGTCGAGGTGAGGGTCCTTACACAACACCTGGACCTTATAGCCCACTCCGTCAAATAAGGCACCTGGGGGCTGGACCTTCCTTCACCTAATGAAAACAATTGGGAATGAACGGACGGATGGACGGACGGACGGTTTGACGGACGGACAGACGGATGGACCCACGGACAGACAGAATTGTTCCTATGTTCCTCACTCCGACAAAAAGACTCAGAGCAACACACAACAGGAGGAGGTGGACAGGTACGGCCAGACACCACCAGGCGACATGCTGGACGACAAGAAATATACAAATTCATGTCATTTACTGAGACACAACAGGTGAGGTGCACGAGGCAGTGGTACAACATGACGGCGCCTCTATAACTCGGCTCTGTGGCGCTGACTAATATATTGTGAAACATGAAGGTCGTGCCTTAACAGTCACGATTTTAGGTTCCAATACTAAGAGGCCCCAGCCTATTCGTAACCTGACCCATTAAGCGAGGGCCCAATCCAAATAGTGTAGTGAGGTTAGGTTAGGTTAGGTTAGTGTGGTGTACAAAGACTGGGACCCACCTCACCTGTCGCCTCTAGGTCGTGGTAGATGCCTGGGAGGCCACAAGACACCCTGATGGGATAGACAGCTACCTCAAAGGCCTCCCACCGGTCACCTCTACCATCAAAGGCCCCTGCGTCACCACCACTACCACGGTCACCACCACCACCGTCACCCTTAATAATACCAAGTCACCACCACCTCAGCCTTGCCGTCACCACCAATATCAACACCACTATCATTACCACCATCATCATCACCTACTAACACCACCACCACTACTACTACTACTACTACTACTACTACTACTTTTTTTTTTTTTTAACGTGGCCTCCAGCCTCCCCCAATAGCCACACCTTCGCCACCATTTAATTACCTTAATATTAAATATCCTAATACATAAGAAGCTATCCTATCTGTGTTAAATTAGTTGAGCCGCAGATCTATGCTGCATTCAGTGACAGTAGCCTCATAGTCAATATCTGCAGCAGTTGTCGGAGTTGGGGTAGAAGCTCTCGTTCCCCTGAGGGGAACTACTACTACTACTACTACGGTCACCACCACCACCGTCACCGCCCCTGGCACCAATATCATCATTACTATACAGAGCGTCTCGACCCGCTTTACCTCACCACTGTTGTCAACGGTGTACCTGTAGTTAATTAAAAAGTGATTACCTGTCTGTCGGAACAAGGTAACGAAGTGAAACCTCCATATAACGGATTTTCTCACCATATAATCCGTTAGATGGAGGGTTTTACATATAATGGACCCTCGATATAACGGACTTTTCCTCTCTCCACACACACACACACACACACACACCTACCTATGGTAATGAACAGGTATAGCGAGAAGGTGTGAATGGGGAGATGGGTGTACAGTACTTGTGTGGAGGGAAGTGATATAAAGGTGTGGAGAATGATGGAATGTGCGTAGGAAGGGGGGTGTAGTGTAGAGGGAGGGCGTGTGGTGATGGAGGGCGTGTGGAGAGTGATGGAGGGAGTGTGGAGGGTGATGGGGGGTGTGTGGTGATGGAGGGCGTGTGGAGAGTGATGGAGGGAGTGATGGGAGGGCGTGTGGAGAGTGATGGAGGGAGTGTGGAGGGTGATGGGGGGTGTGTGGTGATGGAGGGCGTGTGGAGAGTGATGGAGGGAGTGTGGAGAGTGATGGAGGGAGTAGGGAGGGTGATGGGGGTCTGTGGAGGGTGATGAAGGGCGTGTGGAGGGTGATGAAGGGCGTGTGGAGGGCGTATGAAGGGCGTTGTAGAAGAGGGAGTCACTGGGCCCCACAGGTAATACATATCAGGTAGGTCGGGTTACCTGTACCTAACACCTGGTGGAGTGATAATTAGTGCTTCCTTCTGCTGTGTGATGAGTGAAATGACGGCATCAATCTATCCACCCACCTATCCATCCGTCCACCCACCTATCCATCCATCCACCTATCCATCCATTCATCCACCTATCCATCCATTCATCCACCTATCCATCCATCCACCTATCCATCCATCCATCCACCTATCCATCCATTCATCCACCTATCCATCCATTCATCCACCTATCCATCCGTCCACCCACCTATCCATCCATCCACCTATCCATCCATCCATCCACCTATCCATCCATTCATCCACCTATCCATCCATTCATCCACCTATCCATCCGTCCACCCACCTATCCATCCATCCACCTATCCATCCATCCATCCACCTATCCATCCATTCATCCACCTATCCATACGCACACTGTTAGAAAATTCAGTATTTCTTAAATGTTTCATTCTGTATTTCCGACCACGAAAACGTAGTAATTTGAATTACTTTTTTTGTTCTGTAAAATATTTCAGACACTCTCTCTTTTTCAATTTGCTTAATTATCAATATAAAGTGACATTTTATCATACTATATACACTTCATGATGCATAGAACATTTAAAATAGCATGTTAATGCTATTTATTTTTATATGTAATTACTGAATATGCGGCTGGTGGTTGTGTTGCGGTTCACGTTGGTCGGATGTCCGTGTTTGTTTACATTATTTCAAAGAGGCGCATCACGTGTTGAAACGGAAGGCAGCTTAGAGGGCCACGGCCATATTATTAAACAACATCTTCCCTTGAAGAATATCTTCATGTCGAAAGCCGTATTTTTAAATGGGAAGAACCTTTTAGTGCAGCGCACGAATGAGTGTGGTGGAATGACAACGAACTACAGTAATTGTACCTAACTTTGAAGAGGTAGCTATGGGCTGTTTTTCGTCACCCTCTTCATAATTATTTTGTTAGTTTTATTGCAAATTTATAGTCAATACGATTAATGTACAAAGAAACACGTGTCCCCTGTCATATTACGACTTTCGTAAAAGCTGTGCTGCCTGTCATTCTATTATTGCCAAATGCAAGCTGCTGGAGTCATCTCATCTTACTAACGCTAGTAATAATCAGGTAAGCACATTTACAGTAATTTATTAAACCTTTTAGCAGTTTTATAAGTGAGTTTCTGTCAGGAAAATATAAACCAGTGACGTTCTTGCCTAGAAATATTAATATGGATAGAGGCAAATTTCACTGGGAGAAAATCATCTCAAAACTTTATGTTGCATATATTAATAAAGTAAGTCCATTTAAGTTACTTAATGCAACTTTTTAGCAATTTTATAAGTGAGTTTTTATCTGGAAAATATAAACAGGGGAGGTTTATGCCTAAAAATATCAAAATGGGTAGAGGCAAATTTCACTGGTAGGTCATTATCACAAGGATGGTAACATTACATACAAAAACACCTTTGATACAGTGGATCATGATATAATATGTGAAATACTGCAGGCTCTAATTTTTCATCACCAATTACATTATTTCGTTTTGGTAAACTTCCATTTGGCTGAATTAGGTGCATAATAAAACAAGTTCACTGGAAGGTATACAGAACAAAAAGTTGGTAACCAACTGGAGGAGAATAAATATTAATGCACATAAAATTAAATTTCAAATTATACAATACCAAAGAATTTGTTGTTACCAAGACTCACATGAAATTCGACTGAATATCCTCCGCAATTTTTATTAAATCAAAACCACATTTATTAAAGCTATTTTCACCACCAATTCCTTGGTGTGAGCGGGCTTTGATCAATACTGTACTATGACATTTTCTAGTTTCACAATTTTCTGATGAAATATCCACTTACATTTGTTGTTTTAGTATATCTTGGTACAGTAGTTAGGTAGTAAATCCCAGAAGTTATGTATTATGTACGCAAAGTTTAGTTGGGTATTGAAGAACTAATTTTAAATACTGAATGAAATTTTAGTTCGGTATTAAATACATACTTTTAATTATTAAATTAAATTATATTTAGTTACTGTAGTACGTACGGAAATAAATTTAAATAATAAACTTAAAATCCTAAATTTCGGTGGATGACCGTAACAATAATACAGGTACCATTTTTAATAATACATAATTTTTAAACAATTACCCATACTTCAAAGCCCTGTACTTTTCTTAAGTGAAATCGAAATATCCTTGTTATATGGAACCAAGGTTGAAAATCAATGAAAAGGGTAGGGGGTCTAAATAAGATAATCAACGATAAAAATTTATGAAACTAATTACAATTTTGAGGGTTAAAAAATGGTAACATTATAGTTTCGGCCATTCACCTACAGGATTATTTGAAACAAATTCTAAACAAAAAACCATCGGAAAAAAATCTAACCTAACCAAGCATAACCTATACTTAAAATAAACCAATGAGACGATAATACCGAAAAATTTAATATTTGGTTATATTATGTAATTTGTGAGCTGGGAGCCAAATAAGAAGTCTCTACCTCCCATATAACTGAATTAAGTTAGTTGTCTAAGAGATTATAGTCATCTGCACCCTCTTCAATCTAACCTACTAAGCTACATATATATATATATATATATATATATATATATATATATATATATATATATATATATATATATATATATATATATATATATATATATATATATATATATATATATACAGTATATATAAAGATTGGGAGGTCTATATATCACTCCTGTGATTAATTTTTCCCTACCGTCGATTAATTCTATCTAAATTGTTTCTGTATTCCGCTCAGTTTTTATTTCCTTATTTATTTCACACTTCAGATTATCCCTGACATAGATATCTACTCCGCCTCCTTTCCTAATCTGCCTATCTGTATGGAATAATTTGTAACCTGCAATTTGGTATTCGACAGGTAACTCATGTGAGTCGAGGTTTATCCATGTTTCAGTGAATGCTATTATTGACAATTATCCCCGGGTGCTAAGCCGTTGTGACCTTTCCTCTAGTGAGGTCAGAACACAACTGTAGTATATATAAAACTTAGAAGAATTATCCATAGAAAGGCAAACAATTTCTGTGATTTTTGGAGGGTGCTTCATTCTCTTAAGATTTAATTGGAAGAATCATCCAAAAAGTAATTTTTCTAGAGTTATTTTATAATATTGAGCCATAATATTTTCATTTATATTGTAAACAGAGTTTTCAATGCAATGTATGCTTACAAATTATAAGTTCCTATTACATTTATTTTCTCTGCAATATATGCATAAAAATATAAGTTTCTAGTACATAATTTTATTTTCTCTATTATTGTTAAGGGCATTGTACTCAATAAAGTCTTTTCAACACCTCTACATTTTCTGCTCCTATATATTTTGTTATACTCTAACATTTGTTTAAAAGTAGGCCAAACAAATATATGAAAGCAATTAATGTTTAGAACTCACAATCCAATACAGTACTATACTTACAGAGGAGCCAGGACAACAAGAAATAACTGATGTTGTAGAAACAAATATTCCAAGATATTTTTGGAGGATTTTATGGTGTTTATATTGTTTTTGTTTTTTTGCTATAAATTGCATTAGTAAGTGGTGAAAAAACACTTTATAAAATATAATTTCTTTTTCAACAGAAACATCTTAATATTCAACATAGTGCTGGATAGTTTGGAATATCCAAGCTTTCTGAAGTTATAATTTTCAGATATAACGATATTTTAGTTTACCACAGAATTATCATTATAATTCAACAGATATTTCATGTAAAAATATAAACATAAACTCTGTAAATTTTACAAAATATCTGTTAAATCAACAGATATTTTATGTAAAAATTTAAACATAATCTCTGTAAATTATACAGAAAATGTTTGGCAACAATATAACCAGAGAATTTACTGTAAATTTTACAAGTTTTTTTTAACAGTGGACGTATATCTACTGTAAAATCTCGCCTCCTGTCGGGTAGACGGAGAGACATACGGAGGGACGGACGTGATGTCATTGACTCACACTGCAGGAGTTGGGGTTGTTCCCGTGGTGCACTACTTCAGACAGGTACTCTACTTCTCACAGCGGCAGTAGCACGAGGAGGGGGAGAGAAGAGGAGGAGGAGGAGGGGGAAGAGAGGTGAAGTTAAAGGAGGAGGAGAAGGAAGGGGAGGATAAGGAAGAGGAGGAGGTACTCTGGGTTTCTGCGGTCTAGCAATGGTCTTTACCACCTCGACCCATATTGCCTACTGCTGCTGCCTCACCTTCTGATGGTGGTGGGTGTTAGGGGAGGGAGAGGAGGAGGTGGGTGATGGGGGTGTAAGGGGAGAAAGAAGAATGGGGTGAAGGAGGGAGAGGAGAGAATTTGGGGAGTGGTGAAAGAAAGGTGAGGACAGAGGGCAAAGAAGAAGAAGAAGAGGAGAGAGAGGGGATGGGAGAGGAAAGAGGAGGTTAACGAGAAATGAGGAGAAATAGAAGAGGAAGATAAGGATAAGAGAACGGAGAATGAGATGAAGGTGAAAGGAAAGGGAAGAAAGGGAGAGGCGAAGGAGGTAAAGGTAGGGAAGGTAAAAGGGAAGAGGATGGAAAGAGTAAATAAAGACCGAGGGAAAGAGAGAGAAATATAAAAAAAAACCTCAAAATGAATGAATCATTCCAAACAGGAAAGACGACCATTGAGCTTAATAACGCAACGAAAAATGCCCCCCTTCACCTCCTTCCTCACCCACACAACAACAACACAACAAACAAACAAACACACTATTAATCCTCTCTATTCCAAACACAAAACTCCTTCCTCTCCCTTGGGTCAACATGTCGCCACTATCCGCACACACACACACACACACACACACACACCTGTTGCATGACCTGTTTTTATGTCGGGTTTCGATCTCGCGGCCGTGAAATTATGGGACTACCGCTAATCACGTCTCTTGTGCAAGCTGGTGTTGATGCGCTTAATTACTTCCTTACCTGGCTTAATCACTCAACAGGTAAGTTACAGGTGATGAGAGAGAGTATAATGTGGAGTTAGTTATAACGTTGGCTATACTTGGCTGACAGATGGGTTGCAATACAAACTGACTGGAAAATTGATTAGCTAGGTGACTGGCTGGCTTGAAGATTGACTATAGCTGGGCGATCGACTGTGTGACTGACTAACTGGGTGAGCAGCTGACGGATAGACTGACTGTGATGTGGTTGACTAACTGGGTGGCCGACTGACTAACTGGGTGGCCGACTGACTAACTGGGTGGTCGACTGACTGAGTGGGCAGCTGGTGGGATTAAGACTGACTGGCTGACTAGGTATAGGTAGCTGACTGGTTGGCTGGCGGACCTGGTGTGTGTGTGTGTGTGTGTAACCTGTAATTAAGCACGTGCTGGAGCATCTGTTAAGTGGCAGGTGTACCACTCTCCATTGTTCCCTTTCTTTCTTTCTTTCTTTCTTTCTTTCTTTCTTTATTTCTTCTTGTTGTATCGTCATATTCTTATTATGCTTTCTTCTTTTCTTCCCCCTCATTTCTTTTTCTTGATATTCTCTTATTCTCCCTTGTTTTCTTTCTTCTCTTCCTTCTTCTCCTCCTCTTCTTCTTCTTCTTCTTTAGCCTCCTCTCTTTCTTCTTTTCAGTAGCTTCTTATTTCTCTCATACCACTCCACGTCTTCTCTTGTTCCCTTATGGTTGTGACCGTGTGTGTGTGTGTCCGTCGTTAGCAGGGTTGTACGAGTGAGGTATTCTTTCCCCAGGTGGTATTTCTGGCCTCCCTTTCCTGTTCTTATTTTGGAGTCTTTGTTGTTGTCTCTTTCGTCATCAACAGTCGACTTCTTCTACCATGGCGGGAAAAGTGAGGAAAAAGGCGGGAAATTTGAAAAAAGCTGGAAATTTGAGAAAGGGTGGGAGTTAGGGAAAAAGGAGGAATTAGGGGAAAATGCGTGAAAGTTTGGAGAAAAGGCGGGAAATATGAAAATAGGCGGGAAAGCAGGGAAAAGGGCGGTAAAGTTAAAAAAAAAGCAGGAAAGATATGGAGGCAAATTATCAAAAAATACGAAAGTTAAAACGAAAAAAAAAAATGACGGGAAGTTACATAACTATGGCAGCAAGAATGTGAAATGACACCACAAAAGTAGCTTAATTGACGGAAAGTATCACGTCGGCGGGGATCGGAAAGGAAAGTAGCGTGATGATGGAAGGAGAGTAGCGTGACTTGGTTGGGTCGGGCCAGGGCAGTGACGCCGCCTCCCGCCGACAGATGGCCAGCCACTTGCACACCACCATCGTCCCAATCCTCGCACTGGCTACTGACTCGTAAACACATAGAGGCTTCTGGGTGAAGACGATTTCATTCAGCTGAGAGAAACCTTTTACCACTCAATAGGGGTTAAGGTGGATCACATGAAGATTAGCCTCCCTAGCTTATTTCATCGGATTAAACACTCTAACCTATCTGGAGGGTTGGTTTAGGTTAGGTTAGGTTTTGCCTGTACAAAAGTCAATTTTTTCCCACAATACATCTATTCCCAAAGTTCTTAAATAATGAGTTTTAACCCAAATGAATCTCTTTAACAATAAAATACGTAATAATAATAATAATAACAATAATAACAACAATAATAATAACAATAACAACAATACTGTAAATAAAAACAATAATAATAACAATAATAACATGTTTAAAATAATAATCACAAACCTTATCGTTATCAACTACACCTGTACAGTACTTAAACACTTCCCTTTACCTGAAACAAACCTTCCCATCTGATCTAACCTGACCTGACCTGACCTAACCTAACCTAACCTAACCTAACCTAACATCTCGACAAAGGAGAGACACTCAAAATGACGTCCTTAATTACCCCCTTTGACTTGGCACAACCTCATTAACTCCTTCATTACCATCAGTTAAGGAGGGAAATTAACCCTCCCATCTTTAGATATCGTCTTTGTGTCGCGTGATAAGACAGACAGATGCATTGTCGCCTTATCAGATACGAGGAACGATATATAAATTACGATATCTGTTTCATTCAATCGTAAGTGAGACAATATCCTATGAGCTATGATCGTATGTTGACGTAGCTTTGTATCTTAGTTGTTGACATGGTTAAGTAAACACATTCTTGTATCACCATTTACGAATATGTTGAGTTGTGGTCTGAGGGGAAGGCGAAGACGATGCCACAGCCAGTCAGCGCGAACGGATGTGGACGAGGGGAGGAGCTCTGAGTCCCTGTGAGAACAACATGTGACGAGCGGTCGGTCGACGGTCAAGACACCACCGCAAGGTTATTACCGCCCGCAAATGTTTATGGCAACTCCGGAATGTTACACAAAAAATGCCGAGGTTACCGGAATAATGCCCAGTACTGTACCAGAGGCATGACTAATGATATAGTGTTCTGACCAGCTGTTTGAGTCATGTTTACATTACACCAATTACGAGTCAAAACTATCATTCCTGGACACACACACACGCACAGTACGTTTGACCTTTGCAAATTATTCCAATGAATTTCCTACTAATTTACTTGTAATTTTAGTACAGAGATTTGGATATATATATACTTTTGACCACTTTACAGGGAGAAGGGAGGGTAGGAGTGAGGAGAGGAAGGAGGGAGGGAGAGAGAGGAGTGAGAGTAACGTAGAAGAAGGGAGAGGTGGGAAAGTGGGGAAGATGAAGGGGGGGGGTAGAAGGAGGAGTGAGAGTGATGGAGAGAGTACGGGAGAGTGAGTGAGGGAGAGGAGAGTGAATGAGTAAGGGAGAGGGAGTGTAAGAGGACAAGTTAACGAGATAATACTACTGGTTGTGACGTATAAGACAAAGCGCCCTCATCATTATGTCATTTGGGGGCAGAACCATATCTTGACTGTCACTGCTGTACACTGACACGCTGACCTCTGGCTGTCTGTGTCTCTGTCTGTTACTAGCTGTCTACGCACGTCTGTCTGTCTATCTCTCTGTCTGTTACTAATACTTCTAGCTGTCTAAACACGTCTCTCTGTCTGCTTCCGGTTGTGTATACACGTCTTTCCGTCTGTCTGCTGCTGCTAATTTACTCTGCTCCTGCTAACACATAAGCAGAGAGACACGAACCCTCCCCCCACCGGACGTCTCAAGAGGAGCTACGTCATTGTAAAATCATACACTTGAAATTTCTAAGCAAGTGAGTTTTTTTCCCCGAGGTTTTGGCAACGTTGGCAGCCTGTGGGAGTCTGTGGTGGTTCGTGGGAGTCTGTGTGAGTCTGTAGTGGTCTGTGGTGGTATGTGGGAGTCTGTCGAGGCATGTGGGAGTCGGTGGGAGTCTGTGGTGGTTCGTGGGAGTCTGTGTGAGTCTGTAGTGGTCTGTGGGAGTCTGTGGAGGCATGTGGGAGTCGGTGGGAGTCTGTGGTGGTATGTGGGAGTCTGTCGAGGCATGTGGGAGTCTGTGGTAGTATGTGGGGGCCTGTGGGGGCCTGTGGGTGTTTGTGGAGGAAGGCAGCAGCGAGCGGCTTCACCCTCTCCCACCTGCTGTCCCAGACGACGCAACACCACCAAATGTTACTCCAACACATCACCCACCTGTATCCCCCCCACCACTCCACCACACCCACCACACCAGCTGCACTTCCCCACCACATCTGTCTCCCACTCTCCCTCCATACCTGTAGTCCTCCACACCCGTAATCACATAGACCTACCCTCCACATCTGTAGTCCCATAGCTCCATTACACCCACCCTCCACACCTGTACTCCACCCTCCACACCTGTAGTCCTCCACACCTACCCTCCAAACCTGTAGTCCTCCACACCTACCCTCCAAACCTGTAGTCCTCCACACCTACCTGTAGTCCTCCACCCTCCACACCTGTAGTCCTCCACACCCACCCCTCTGTAGTCCTCCACACTCTAGCATGGGCCGGACAATGCTCCTTTATGACCCTTTGTCACTCATGTTTACTCTTGACGTTAGTGTGTGTGTGTGTGTGTGTGTGTGTGTGTGTGTGTGTGTGTGTGTGTGTGTGTGAGCAGAACTTCACATTTACATGCATACTTACACTTCCCACCACCAACCACACACACAAATTTCCACATTACACAACAATAAACACACACACACACCTTAAATTTCAGTGTGTGTGTGTATGTGTACGTGGGGAAAGGTTTAGAGACTTAACCCTTCCACACGTACACACACACACACACACACACATCTCCCATAAACACACACCCACCGTCTCCGTTAAACACACACACACACACACACACACACACACACACACACACACACACACACACACACATATCCATATTTTTCTCCATCTCTCTCTTCTTGGTTTCCTTCCGCCACACTTTCATTTCTTTCTTCTGACAAAAGTTCTCTTAATGAAAGACTGAGGAACGATCTGACCCATGAAGACCTCTCTCTCTCTCTCTCTCTCTCTCTCTCTCTCAAGTATAATCTATCAAGAGTGAGGTAGTATAGTTGTATTGTGGTCTATTGTGGTTGTGTGTGTTGTATTGTGTTGTAGCTGGGTGTCAAGTGGCTGGGTGTAGTGGCTGGCTGGCTAGTGTGTGTGAGCTAGCTGGCTGGCTGGGTGTAGTGGCTAGTGTCTGCTGGCTGGGTTTAGTAGCTGTGGGTGTGTGCTGGCTGGGTGTAGTGGCTGGGTGTCGTATGGGTGTAGTAGCTGGCTGGGTGTCGTGGCTGGGTGTAGTAGCTGGCTAGCTGGCTAGTAGCTAGTGGGCTGGCTGGGTGTTAGCTGGCTGGCTGCTAGTGGGTGTAGTAGCTCTGGGTGTAGTAATCCTGGCTGGGTGTATGTGGCTGGGTTTAGTAGCTAGCTGGGTGTAGTGGCTGGTGTAGCTAGCTGGGTGTAGTGGCTGGGTGTAGTAGTAGCTGGCTGGGTGTAGCTGGCTGGGTGGTGGCTGGGTGTCAGGCTGGCTGGGTTTAGTAGCTGGCTGGGTGTAGCTAGCTGGGTGTAGTGGCTGGGTGTAGCGTAGCTGGGTGTAGTAGCTGGCGTAGTAGCTGGCTGGGTAGTGGCTGGGTGTCGTGGCTGGCTGGGTGTCGTGGCTGGGTGTAGTAGCTGGCTGGGTGTAGTGGCTGGCTGGGTGTAGTGGCTGGGTGTGTGTGGCTGGGTGTAGTGGCTGGGCGTAGTAGCTGGCTGGGTGTAGCTGGCTGGGTGTCGTGGCTGGCTGGGTGTCGTGGCTGGGTGTAGTAGCTGGCTGGGTGTCGTGGCTGGCTGGGTGTCGTGGCTGGGTGTAGTAGCTGGCTGGGTGTAGTGGCTGGCTGGGTGTAGTGGCTGGCTGGGTTTAGTAGCTGGCTGGGTGTCGTAGCTGGCTGGGTTTAGTAGCTGGCTGGGTGTCGTAGGCTGGGTGTAGTGGCTGGCTGGCTGGCTGGGTGTCGTGGCTGGGTGTCGGGGAGGAGGGTGTTGAAGGAGGACCTACACCGTGACTTTAATGGATTGATGTAATTCATTTTTTCCTTGTTTGTCTTTGTCTGAGGCAACAATGGCGGCTCACTGTATCAATTGTTTGACCTGTGTGTGTGCGTGAGTTAGTGAGTGGGTGAGTGAGTGTGTGTGTGTGTGTGTGTGTGTGTGTGTGTGTGTGGTTAGTGAGTGGGTGAGTGGTGTGTGTGTGTGTGTGTGTGTATGTATGTGTGAGTGAGTGTGTGTGTGTGTGTGTGTGTGTGTGTGTGTGTGTGTGTGTGTGTGTGTGTGTGTGTGTGTGTGTGTGTGTGTGTGTGTGTGTGTGTGTGAGTGTGTGTGGTGTGTGTGTGTGTGTGTGTGTGTGTGTGTGTGTGTGTGTGTGTGTGTGTGTGTGTGTGTGTGTGAGTTAGTGAGTGGGTGAGTGTGTGTGTGTGTGTGTGTGTGTGTGTGTGTGTGTGTGTGTGTGTGTGTGTGTGTGTGTGTGTGAGTTAGTGAGTGTGAGTGTGTGTGTGTGTGTGTGTGTGTGTGTGTGCGTGTGTGGTGTGTGTGTAACATGGCCAGTACACCCAGCAATTAAAATTAATTTACCTATTGAAGGCGATCGTACTGGCGGGCTCCTGGCAGAATCCACGCTCTTGAGGGCATGATGTCAGTATGATGTCAAGCTAATCTCCATGCCACATGATGTCAGCCTTTCCCCCCATCACCGGTACTTACAACTCTTCTGAATATATACTTATAACCAACTTGTCTACTTTACTTATACACAGATACTTAACTTATACCAGACTTACACTTAGACCTGTATAAGTAGGTGCCAGAGGAGCAGTGCGGATACAGTACACTGCACACTTAACCTTACGGTACAATTCTTCCCCGGGTGTAAAGTTAAGGAACACATCTGCAGCTGGATCGACTTAGGGTGCCCTCCCCCATTGACTAGACGTGGTACTCGACCCGGTGACCATTGGATCAGGAGGCAAGTGCTATAGCCAATCGGTCACTTTACCTAACCTAACCTAACCTAACTTAACCTAACTGACGTCACGGTGTATGAGGACCAATCACCGCCCTCCATGCCAGCGTAGAGGCGTGGCTGTTCTCATTGTTATCTTTTTCCCCTCTGTCTGGCGTATGATTCCACGGTACGATAGCTGAACAAAACACCGGGTCCTTACAGCAGCAACTAAATGATTACGCCATTACTGTACTGCTCCTTCACGCCCACACATTGGCGGGGTAATATTAGGGCGGAGAATGGCGGGAATTAAATAGCGCGGGAACTTATTTTTTGGCGGGAATTTAATATATATTCGAGCGGGTAGTTATTTTGGCGAGGAAATATTAGCAGGTAGTTATTTTGGTGAGGAAATATTAGCGCGGGTAGTTATTTTGGCGAAGAAATATTAGCAGGTAGTTATTTTGGCGTGGTAATATTAAACAGAAGTTATATTGGCAGAAAAAAAATTAACCTTAAGTAATTTTGGCAATTATATTTACAGGAAAATTATTGGCGGTGAAATGTTGGCGGGGGAGTTATATTGGCGGTGAAATGTTGGCAGGAGAATTATATTAACGGTGAAATGTTGGCGGGGGAGTTATATTGGCGGTGAAATGTTGGCGGGAGAATGTTGGCGGGAGTTATATTAACGGTGAAATGCTGGCAGAGGGAGTTATATTGGCGGTGAGAATGTTGGCGGGGAGTTATATTGGCGGTGAAATATTGGCAGAGGAGTTATATTGGCGGTGAAATATTGGCAGAGGAGTTATATTGGCGGTGAAATGTGAGAATGTTGGCGGGGAGTTATATTGGCGGTGAAATGTTGGCAGGTGAAATATTGGCAGAGGAGGTTATATTGGCGGTGAAATATTGGCAGAAGAGTTATATTGGCGGTGAAATGTTGGCGGGGGAGTTATATTGGCGGTGAAATATTGGCAGAGGAGTTATATTGGCGGTGAAATATTGCGGTGAAATGTTGGCGGGGAGTTATATTGGCGGTGAAATGTTGGCGGGGAGTTTATATTGGCGGTGAAATATTGGCAGAGGAGTTATATTGGTTATATTGGCGGTGAAATGTTGGCGGGGAGTTATATTGGCGGTGAAATGTTGGAGTTATATTGGCGGTGAAATGTTAGCGGGGAGTTATATTGGCGGTGAAATGTTGGCGGGGAGTTATATTGGCGGTGAAATATTGGCAGAGGTTATATTGGCGGTGGAAATGTTGGCGGGGGAGTTATATTGGCGGTGAAATGTTGGCAGAGGAGTTATATTGGCGACAAAGTTAATGCTTACTAGTTATATTAGCGAGCCGCGGTGTGTGACGGCCACACACGCTGCCCGCGCCCTCAGAACGTAAACAAGACCACCCCGGGGCGCTGAGTGCCTCATGTAACGGCCGTGACATTGACTCAACCTCTACAGGTGTCCCAGCCTTCCTCCCTCACCTCCTCAGCCTCCCTTATCTCCCCAGCCTCCCTCACCCTACCTCCTCAGCCTCCCTCACCCCTACCTCAGCCTCCCATTATCTCCCCAGCCTCCCTCCTACCTCCTCAGCCTCCTTATCTCCCCAGCCTCCCTCACCCTACTCCTCAGCCTCCCTTATCTCCCCAGCCTCCCTCACCCTTACCTCCTCAGCCTCCCTTATCTCCCCAGCCTCCCTCACCCTTACCTCCTCAGCCTCCCTCATCTCCCCAGCCTCTCTCACCTTTCTTTACCTCCCTAGTCCCCCTCCTTTGTCTCCCCAGCCTTCCTCACCCCCCTCTCCCTTATCTCCCCAGTTGGGTGAAAAAAGCCTTTAAAGACACCGCAATACTAATTCACAAACTTTACGATGAATATCCAGGATTTGGCTCCAGACGTGCAGAATTAACGGGACAGACATACAGACAGGTAGACAGACGGACAGACAGACATGGTGAAGGCGGTGATGTGACAGTAAACCAGTCGGTAATAAAGGAACTTCCATACCTAGATACCTTAATTCAATACCGGTTATGAGACAATTAATGAACAGAGTTTTCCCCAATGGTCGTCTATGTCTGGTGTTAAGTGAACGTGTGTAGGTAAGGTTACAGGTTCAAGTTTAATGTTACCGCTATATGTGGTTGTTATTTTGCTGTTAAAACTAAATTAGCCAGTTGGGTGTATTCTTGTGTCTTCACTACTTTATATTACGAATATTAGAGCATCACTACTCAAGCCGAGGTGTTAAGCGGGGAAAAGGTGTATAGCCGATTATGTTTGGGTCTTAAGACGTTGACAGAGCAGGTGAGGCAGGTGGGGTCAGGGGAGGTCAGGCGAGACTGATCGTAAGATCTACCAGCGTCACGCGAGGTGGTGTAAGGTCAGCCCAGGAAGGTCGTGACCTTCATTGTGGCAACAGTGTTCTTGGAGTGACGTAGTTGGTGGGTGTCAGTCTGGTCTAACGCCCCCAGCCCCTGTGTAGATAACAGAGCCACACTTATTGTCATCGCTCTTAATGTACACAAACAGATAGTTGTACATAAACTCAGGTGGTCGAGGGAGACAAGTCCTACAGGTATATAACAGTCAAGAAAGTCACGGCTCCACCATCACCACAAGGTTCAGTAGTGGGTCCAAGACGTGTGTTGTGAGGTATGGGAGGCATGTTTGACTGTGTGGTGGGGGGGTGTTTCCTACCTCTCTCCTCCTCCCCAACACCATAAGGGACACCTGCAGGGGCTGATGATGAGTGTCGCCCCTCAGGTATTTCTCATTTGTGGCGCGATATTGTTCCGTGTGGCTGAGCACCGCCCCACTCCTGGTGCTGCGAGGAGCCTGTGTATGTATGTATAAACACCCTGTCAATTGTTTACTTGTATGCATGTGTGTGTGTGTGTGTATACAGGCGAGTGAGTGACAGTGGGGGCCGCGGTGTATGAAGGAGTCTTGACCCCACACTGCAGCTGACAACACTCACCTAGGAGAGGATCACATTATCTTCCCCACCCGAGGAGTGAAGGATCCTACACTGAAGGACCTACAGTAGGATCCTTTGTATGAGACAGAATAGCGGATTAGATCCCACTGCATCCATGACCGGGCGAGATACAAACGAGGTTGTGTCAAGAGACGTCATGCTGCCACTCCACCACCTGGACGACAGCTGAGCCGCCGCCACCACCACCACCACCACCACCACCACACCACCACCACCCACCACCACACCACACCACACCACACCACACCACACCACACCACCACCACCAACCGCCGCCACACCACCACCACCCACCACCACCACCACCACCCACCCACCACCACCACCACCAACCACACCACACCACACCACACCACACCACACCACACCACACCACCACCACCACCACCACCATCACCACCACCAACCACCGCCACACCACACCACACCACACCACACCCACACCACACCACACCACCACACCACACCACACCACCACACCACACCACACCACCACCACCACCACCAGAGGACGTGAGGACCCCCAGCCTCCTCGTCACTTGTCCACCAGGCAAAGATCTAAACACCAACCCCACCCCACACGAGTGTTACAATACATTACTCATAACTCTAATACAACAATGCGGTTGATTTAAGCTCATACACAACAATAACCTTTGAAAACACCAACAATACACCTTAACTCTACCTTAACTTAACACAAGATAGAGAGATAATATTAACACACAAACTAATGGTAAAGTTAATTTTGTCCTTTAACTAATACAAAGTGAATTAATTAACTTAAGATAGACAGTCAGTGTTTGATGACGGTCGAGGTTTACCTTAATGTTTCAACTTAATTCAAAACGTTAGATGTAGATTTATGTCATCAGTAACGAGAAAATATTAACGTATGAACCTTGATGAGTCCAGGCCGTTGTTTGTTACCTGGGCTTTACCTGGAGGATGTCTCGTGGTAAACAACGTGACGTCATTAGGTAGACAATCGTGACGTTATCAGGTAAACAAGCGTGACGTCATTAGATAAACAAGGGAAACGTCGTTAGGTAAAACTGTGATTTTAGGTAAACAAATGTGGTCATTCGGTAAACAGGAGGGACATCATCGGGTAAACAGGCATTACGTCATTCGGTAAACAGGCATTACGTCATTCGGTAAACCAAGCTAAACAAACCAACCTATCCTCACGATCTTGGGGTAAGGTTTGGTTAGTTAGTGTTAGGTTGAAAGGGTATAGTTAGGGTTAGGTATAGGTTAGAAGTATGAAGAGGTTAAGTTGTTAAATAAACTTGAAATTTCATCCAACTGTAAACAGAGGGCCAGTCCTTTTCATTATTATATGATTTTATATCGATCATTCACCGGCTGTAGAATGAACCAATGGGGTGCTGGCATTGTCCATACCACACAATAGTCAGTGTTGAAAGAATACCCCGAACACGACGACGGCTATACAATATATCAAAGTATTTTTGTGTCATCTGTATAATGAATGATTCAATGGTTCTGGTTCGTGGTAATGTGGTAACAATATACATCTTATAGCAACCCACAATATGGCCATGGTAGGTGCAGGTATCCCGGATTCTCCAAAAAACTTAAATCATAAGACGTGAACATTCTCTACTTAAAACTACGACATTGAATCCGGACCAAATTTTAGAGTCAAGATCAGCAACACGAACACTTATATAGGCAAAATAAACAAAGAAATAATGAAGTAGCAGGTGTATAACTTGCTTGAGTGAACTTATATTCTAGACTTCAAACAAGGAATTTCACACACACATTTTCTCTACTTATAGGAACACACACACACACACTGACACACACACACACACACACACTGACACACACACACACACACACACACACACACACACACAACACACACTGACACACACACACACAGACACACACACAGACACACACACACACACACTGACACACACACACACACACACACACACTGACACACACACACACACACACACACACACACACACACACACACACACACACACACACACACACACACACACACACACACACACACACACACTGACACACACACACACACACACACACTGACACACACACACACACACACACACACACACACTGACACACACACACACACACACACACACACACACTGACACAACACACACTGACACACACACATACACACACTGACACACACACACAACACACACACACACACACACACACTGACACACACACACACACACACACACACTGACACACACACACATTCTTGTCACTACCAATCTTTTACTTCCGAATGGCTCTCTCTCTCTCTCTCAGGTAAGCCTTGACCCACTCTCACTAACCTACACTTCTCTCTCACTTACCTACACTTCTCTCTCACTTACCTACACCCTCTCTCACTTACCTACACTTCTCTATTACTTCTGTCGTGTTTCTTAAGCTTCTTTATCCTTCATCTCTCTCTCTCTCTCTCTCTTTAATTAACATTTTAACAATATTATTTACATATAAGACACCGCATATTTATAATTACTAGGAAGGAAAAATATATATAAATAATTTTAATATAATCTATGAGCCTGGAGGCACATAAGACCCAGGGTGAGGCAGGTGGTGCATCACCTGTGTACCTGTTGATCATCACCAGCCCCCAGCCAGCCATACTGTACAGCCCCCAGCCACATCAATACAACAACACATCAATTCATCAATACAACATAACACATCAACATATCACCACATCAACGCTCCGCTGCTAACTTTCCAACACTGCCGACTGCGTGATGTCCTCAGAGGGAACATAAACTGGTGTTAAATAGCCCTGGTTGTTAATAATGGTAAACTGTGACATGTAGTTTAGTGGTGGTGGTTACAGTTTAGCCTTGCTGCGTCACCGTGTGTGTGTGTGTGTGTGTGGTGTGTGTGTGTGTGTGTGTGTGTTCTATTTACCTGTATCGTACCTGACACACACACACACACCTGTTCCATTAACCTCTGCCTTAGTATCGTTATAATCAAAGTAATAATAAGTCTTACAGCATATTAATTGACCTCAAGCCAAGTTACCATTAACTACTGTTTCAATTTGTGACCCTGACCTATGATGACCTCCTGAGACAGACAGACAAGAACACCGATGACACCCCCTACCAATGACATCAGCGAGAATAATACCAATAAACATACCTATATTATATATAAATATATATTGATATATAAATTAGTAAAGAATAATAACAGTAGAAAGACCAGAGGTATGAGTAATAGCCAGCAGCAGAGGTGCATAGAGTTTACTGTTGGAACTCTTCCAAAAGCTGCAAGTGAAAGCAGCTGGAGGGAAAGTAAATGAGGTTAACATCTTGAGGGGAAATCTTAACACAGTGAGAAACCTTAAAACAGAAGCTGGTGGACCTGGAGACTGGTGAGCCTAACCTAACCCTAACATAACCTAACCTAACCCAACCTAACTCCCAACCTCAATCACTAACCCAACCCCAACCTAACCCAACCAAACCCAACCCCAACCTAACCCAACCTTAATCTAACCTAAGACCTGGGCCTGGAAACTGGGGTGAGTCTTCTTTGGGCCTCAGAGCTAACCTAACCTAAACCTAACCTAACCTTGACCCACATACCTGAAGGAACTGTGTACACGTCTCTCCTTCTTCCCTACAGTTATACACTAAAGACAATTAGGTAGTTCATTACGTCATTACGTTCACGGATACTGACAGCAGTGACCGCCCTGTACTAAGGTAGACCTCATTAGCAAGAAGAAGAAGAAGAAGAAGAAGAAGAAGAAGAAGAAGAAGAAGAAGATATTGGTGGTGAAGCAAGATATTAAATTCTGATAACGGAAAGGTGGACAAAGAAGCAGAAAAGGAGTAATAAGGAGGGTGGTGGAGGAGGAGGAGGAAGAGGAGCAGCTGCCACCATCAGAGAGGTCCGTGTCAGCCACCCAGAGCGGCAGGTGGCAGTGGTGGCAGGTGGCAGTGGTGTTGGCAGTGGCGATAGATGGCAGGCCTGCAGCGAGGAGCAGATGATACCGTCACTTGGGCTTTACAGAGGTGGGAAAGTGTGGTGTTGGTCCGTTGTGGCTCCTGGACCAACAACACTCACCTAGCCTCCAGTCATAGCTGCCGCCTTCTTCTTCCTCTTCTTCTTATTCTTCTTCTTCCTCCTCTTCTTCTTCTTCTTCCTCTTATTCTTCTTCCTCCTCTTCTTCTTCTTCTTCCTCTTCTTATTCTTATTATTCTTCTTCTTCCTCTTCTTATTCTTCTTCCTCCTCTTCTTCTTCTTCTTCTTCTTCTTCTTCTTCTTCCTCCTCCTCCTCTGTTCCTGCTGTTGCTATTACCACTAATGAAGTTACACACTCAGGTATTCCTTATACACATACTGCCGTAGCTATAGTAATTCCTTCACACACACACAGAAGGATCCTACACACGGAGTGAAGTAGTGCCCATATCCTGCCGGAGGTACTAACACAATCCCTTCCTTGAGGATGTGCCCACCGCTCTAGGGGAGATCCTTCCGCGTACGAGTTGGTGCTTGTTTCTCTGCCAAGGCTTGATCTAACCTAACTCAAACCTAACCTAACACGACCTGACCTAACCTAACAGAAACCAAACCAAACCTCACCTGACTTGACCTGACCTAACCTGGATACAGTAGGAAGGGTTTGTTTACATACTTAATCATGATCAGCTGAGCAGTTCAGACGATGTACCAACCTTATCGGGGAACAATCTGACCAAACCATAAGATAAGATACTAGGTGCGAGGGTTAGTTTAGGTTAGGTTAGGTTAGGTTAGGTTAGGTTAGGTTAGGTTAAACTTAATGGACATGCTATTGTACTGTTATCAACGAGACGAGTTCAGAATTAGACCACGTGAGATAAAATCATTAGTGATGTGTGTGTGTGTGTGTGTGTGTGTGTGTGTGTGTGTGTGTGCGTGTGTGTGTGTGTGTGTGTGTGGACCTTTCTACAGTGACCACCAGCAGACTGTAAATGTCACGGGTCATGTTGATATATACCAATAATATTAAATTATCTTATTGTATACATACTCAACTGATTGGCTTACTGCATGGGTATACTGATTAACACTGACGATACACACACAACACCCATACCCACACCCCCACACCCAGACCCACACCCACACACCCAGACCCAGACCCACACACCCACCCATACCCACACACCCAGACCCACACCCACACACCCAGACCCACGCCCAGACCCACACCCACACACCCAGACCCACACCCACACACCCAGACCCATACCCACACACCCAGACCCACACCCACACACCCACCACACACCCACACACCCAGACCCACACCCACACACCCAGACCCACACCCACACACCCTGTTATATCACTTATCTTACATGTTATTATCCTACGCTTCTATTTCAAGTATTCAACCAACAGTTCCCTCCTAGTATATAAGTGTGAGGAAATGTTTGTACTGTGCTTTTGCGATAAGATCACCATCAGGTATAACTTTCAACACCTGCTGGTACTAATTGGTGGCGTCCTCACCTGCCAGAGTAAGGTGTGAGGGCATCTGATTACTGTATAAACCATCCGATTACTGTATAAACCATCCGATTACTGTATAAACCACCCGATTACTGTATAAACCATCCGATTACTGTATAAACCACCCGATTACTGTATAAACCATCCGATTACTGTATAAACCACCCGATTACTGTATAAACCATCCGATTACTGTATAAACCATCCGATTACTGTATAAAACCACCCCGGATACCGTATAAACCACCCGATTACTGTATAAACCATCCGATTACTGTATAAACCATCCGATTACTGTATAAACCACTCCGATTACTGTATAAACCATCCGACTGCTATAAACCATCCGATACTGTATAAACCATCCGATTACTGTATAAACCATCCGATTGTATAAACCACCCAATAATATAAACCATCCGATTACTGTATAAACCACCCAATTACTGTATAAACCATCCGATTACTGTATAAACCACCCGATTACTGTATAAACCATCCGATCACTGTATAAACCATCCGATTACTGTATAAATCACTTCATAGGATAGCCACTCAGCAGACATGGATAGCTACTCAGCAAACATAGGATAGCCACTCAGCAGACATAAGATAGTCACTCAGCAGACGTGATACCCACTCAGCAGACACAGGATAGCCACTTACCAGACATAGGAAAGCCACTCAGCAGACACAGGATAACCACTCAGCACAACGATAGCCACTTACCTGATACCAGATAGCTACTCAGCAGACACGATAACCACTCAGCAGACACTGGATAGCTACTCAGCAGACATACCTGTAGAAGATAAAAGATAAATGTCTTAAGTTACAATAGTTACCTGTTCTAAATTATACTTATGGTTGTTGACTTGGAAATATAATGGCAGGTGCTGGAGTGTTTGTTAAGGTACTAATTTAATTACAGGTGAATAATGTGAAGACTCGTATGTATAATGTGTTTGTTGTTGTTGTTGTTGTTTTGTTGTTTTTGTTTTTGTTGGTGGTGTTGCTGTTTTTGTTATTGATGTTGCTGTTGGTGGTGGTGGTGGTGTTATTGTTGTTGTTATTGTTGTTCTTGTTTTATGAATGAAACCTGATTATAGACGATAAATAGCCATGAATGGACATACATACATACATATTATTATTACATACATACATTGCCACATACATACATACTGTACATACATATGCTCCTACTACAGCCCCATAATTCATTCATCATCCCACACACCCCATACCCCTCACATTCACACCACACTTCAATACCAAACTACCACCCCACACCTCACAACCCCATATCTTCATTACCTAATACTCACACACTCACACCACCACACACTACCAATATTAATACCTCACTAATACCCCCACCACTACTCATTACCACCTACAACACCCTCACACCACCCACACCTCTCATCTCCCACACACCACCAACACACTCTCACCCTCACACCAACCACACCTCCAATTCCACTCCTCACAATCCACACCACCCACACACCGAGCCCTGCCTATACCGGTAGTTAGAACTTATTTCGGCTTCACTGTGGATGCTTGCAATTACACCTGGCGATATAAATGTTTAACCTAATGAAGGAAGTAATTAAGACAGGTGGGTGAAGCGAGACTACGAGGTTAGTGTGTATAGTGTAGTGTGGGTGTAAGTGTTGTTAGTGTAGTGGGGTGTTGTTAAGTGTAGTGTGGGTGTTGTTAGTGTAGTGTGGGTGTTGTTAGTGTAGTGTGGATTGTTGTTTGTGTAGTGTGGGTGTTGTTAGTGTAGTGTGGGTGTTGTTTAGTGTAGTGTGGGTGTTGTTAGTGTAGTGTGGGTGTTGTTAGTGTAGTGTGGGTGTTGTTAGTGTAGTGTAGGTGTTGTTAGTGTAGTGTGGGTGTTGTTAGTGTAGTGTGGGTGTTGTTAGTGTAGTGTGGTGTTGTTAGTGTAGTGTGGGTGTTGTTAGTGTAGTGTGGGTGTTAGTGTAGTGTGGGTGTTGTTAGTGTAGTGTGGGTGTTGTTAGTGTAAGTGTGGGTGTTGTTAGTGTAGTGTGGGTGTTGTAGTGTAGTGTGGGTGTTGTTAGTGTAGTGTGGGTGTTGTTAGTGTAGGTGTTGTTAGTGTAGTGTGGGTGTGTTAGGTGGTGTGGGTGTTGTTAGTGTAGTGTGGGTGTTGTTAGTGTAGTGTGGGTGTTGTTAGTGTAGTGTGGGTGTTGTTAGTGTAGTGTGGTGTTGTTCGTGATTAGTGGGTGTGTTAGTGTAATGGGTGTTGTTAGTGTAGTGTGGGTGTTGGTGTAGTGTGGGTGTTGTTAGT
>NW_024741901.1:23528140-23540640 GCF_018991925.1 Homarus americanus | reverse complement strand
CCGCCGCCACGCCCTGTACCCCACGCCCGCCCATGACTTTCTCTAACAGGTCAGCCACAGACCCTGACATAGTCCTTGCAAGGAGACGTCATAGAATATAACTGGTTTAAAACTTTAACCCTAACCTAACCTATCGTACCCTAACCTAACCTAACCTAGCGTACCCTAACCTACCCTAACCTAGCGTACCCTAACCTAACCTAACCTAACCATCAAGGCAACAGAATAATACAAACACGAAGAGAAAAAACACTCGTAGCTATTATGGTCAATTTCCTTCAACGACCGCACTAGCCACAAGCCGCGAGGTGTGAGGTGGGGTGGGAAGATGGTGCTGGGTGCTGGGAAGAGGAGGAATATGGTGCTGGGTGCTGGGAGGACTACAGTGAGGAAGATGGTGCTGGGTGCTGGAAGAGGAGGAGGAAGATGGTGCTGGGTGCTGGGAAGAGGGAGGAAGATGGTGCTGGGTGCTGGGAAGAGGGGCAGTACAGTGAGAAGACAGAGATGGTGCTGGAGTGCTGGGAAGAGGGAAGGGTACAGTGAGGAAGATGGTGCAGGGTGCTGAGAGAGAGGAGCGTACAGTGGGGAAGATGGTGCTGGGTGCTGGGAAGAGGAGTACAGTGAGGAAGATGGTGCTGGGTGCTGGGAGGGAGTTCAGTGAGGAAGATGGTGCTGGGTGCTGGGAGGAGTACAGTGAGGAGGTGCTGGGTGCTGGGAGGGAGGAAGATGGTGCTGGGTGCTGGGAGGAGGAGGAAGATGGTGCTGGGTGGAGTACAGTATTGCACAACAAACCTCACTCGACCATGGCGCCACAGCTGACTTATACACACAGCACCAACACCAATAGTGCCGATAAGTGCCTCTGAAACAGCTTTAAGTGTCACCCCAGCTATCCTGAAGCTATCTATGTACACCTTTAAACACAGCTGCATCAAGTTATCTATGTACAACTTTAACACAGCTGCATCAAGTTATCTATGAACACCTTTAACACAGCATCAAGTATCTATACACCTTTAACACAGCCATCAAGTTATCATGTACACTTTAACACAGCTGCATCAAGTTATCTATGTACACAACACAGCTGCATAAGTTATCTATGTACACCTTTAACACAGCTGCATCAAGTTATCTATGTACACCTTTAACACAGCTGCATCAAGTTATCTATGTACACCTTTAACACAGCTGCATCAAGTTATCTATGTACACCTTTAACACAGCTGCATCAAGTTATCTATGTACACCTTTAACACAGCTGCATCAAGTTAACTATGTACACCTTTAACACAGCTGCATCAAAACATCTGTGATCAGTTGTAAGTCCAGCTGTCGTGAAGCTGCATGAAGGACGCTGCCGGCATCGTGTACACATTTCCCCCAACGGTTCCTGGCGGCTATACCTACAGTAGTTCGGACCTGGAGGGAGGGGCAGGGGTGAACAAGGGTGACGGGTGAGCAAGGGAGACGGAGAGACAGAGAGACAGACAGACAGGTAATTTTAGTTGTTGTGTTTGAGTTACATCAGCGAACAGGTGTGTATAGTTACAGGTGTGTATAGTTACAAATGAGGCCTGAGTCAGGAGTTACTCAACCTAAACTCTCGCCTCGTTACTACAAACTGGTGAATCACTGCAAATCCCCCCCCCTACCCCCCTCCCACCCTCCACCACCTACCCCCCGAAAATGGTTACAACTCTCCAAAGATTACTTGGGCCAAAACCACAATCAACCCATATCAACCAAAGGACTTCACTTCCTATATATTTTTACACGTAAATACAATCCATCCAATCTCTGTTTTAAGATAATTGGGGCGGACATTAAAAGTCATCACAAACAGACAGACAATATTGATTTATATAACTCCCAGAACAGGCGATCGAGGGGTGGGGGGTTAAAAAGTAAAATTATTATCCCCATTTTCCTAACCTAACCTAACCTACGACAGTCACGACCCAGCTACTGTATATAACTCGTTCTAGGGTAGAGGTTTGGCTGTAGAGGAGCTATATCGATAATGTAGAGGTGATGCTTATAAGCTGATGTATACCAGCCCCCAGGAAGTCATCTCTGTATGTAATGGTGGATAAACTGACACACCTCACCGTGAGAATTTTACTCCTAATCACGGCTTTTAAGGTGTATATTACCGGTTGATTATGACGAGTAGTAAACTCTTACCTTCCCTCACCTGGCTGGAGGATGCAGTATATCACCCATCCTCCTCGTCCTGAATGGTAATGACGACGTTCTCGGTAGGTAAAGGTAAGGTAAAATGTAAGTAAGGTAATGTAAAGGTAATGAGGATAAAGGTAGGCAAGGTAAGGTAAGGTAATGTAATGTAAGGTAAAGGTAAGGTAAGGTAAGGTAAGGTAAGGTAAAGGTAAGGTAAAAAGGTAAATGTAAGGTATGTAATGTAAGGTAAGGTAAGAAGGTAAAAGATGAGTAAAGGTAAAGGTAAGGTAATGTAAGGTAATGTAATGTAGGTAAGGTAAGGTAAGGTTAGGTAAGGTAAGGTAAGGTAAGGTAAGGTCGGAGATGTCTTGTGTCCAGGTGTCCCCCAACAAGGTGTGGTGGAGGACTCGGCAGCACCTCACCTTCAGCATAAGCTACACAATCCCGACGTCTTTGGTTGGATGGTCACACTAACACCTTATTTGATCCCGTCAACTGAGGTCTATATCATCATCTTGCCACTCTTCCAACCCAACATTACCACCACTGCCACCATCATCACCATCTTCCATCATCACCACCACCACTATCACCCTCACTACCACCACCTAGCATTTGTGCGGTCCCTACTACAAGAAGCAGGCGGAGGAGTCGCATCGGCTTCCCTATAATCTCCAGCCAAGTTATAGCTCTATCATTTTCCCAGGAGAGAGATTGGAATTTCGTTATCAGTTCGGGCAGAGGAATCGGTGAGCCGGAACCACCACCACCTTCCTCCCTCGGTTGCTTCCTCATAATCGCCGCCAATGTGAGAATAGCTCCTCCTTCTTCCTCCTCCTAAACCGTCGAGGGGGCTCAAACACCTTCTTCCTCCTTCCTCCTTCGTCACCGTCGCTGACCGGAAACACGGCCTAAACGCGTACGATGTTGCGAAAGTGTACGAACACGGAAGGTAAAACTTTTTTTTTCGCTGATTATATTTTCCCTTTAAATCCACGACAGGTTAGGTTAGGTTATATTAGGTTAGGTTAGGTTAGGCTGATATGGTTCGTGTTGCGTGTTTACCTGACTTCCCTATCGGGCCCAGTTTACGATATCATCCCCCCCACTCACCGTCACGGCCTTCGTCACGTAACACTCACCACCTCCCTCGGGCGTCACACCGTCACCGCCTTCGTCACGTAACAGCCTTCAGGGCAGGGGTGTAGGAAAGCCTATATAGTATACTCAACCAGCGCGGGCGGGTGTAAAGTGTCGTGACTCCATGTTTAGTGCTCAAGTGAGGAAACTTTCTCTCTCTCTCTTTACGTACATATACCCTCACACACACACACACACACACACACACACACACACACACACACACTCACAGCTGTAGGATGTTTGCTCTCTCTATGCTGTTGTTAAAGTTTATTTGACACTGATTGTGAACTACCAGAGAGAGAGGTTAACTGTAATGACCGCTTCACCTGGATATGACGACCATCACCCAATTACTCTTCCTCTTCTTCTCCTCCTCCTTCTCCTGTTTTAACCTCTATCTTCCCTCTATGTCTTCTTCTATTCTTCTCCCTCTTCCTTCTATTCTTCTCGCTCATCCTCTTCCTCTCCTCCTCTTCCTCCTCCAGGATTTTAAGCTATCCTCAATAACACACCACTTAGTCATAAACTCTATCTTCCTACTCCTCCTCCTCTTCTCTCTATTATCATCTTCCTCCTCCTCCTTTCCTTCCTCCAATGTTCTTCCTACGCATCCTCTTCCTGTCCTCCTCCTCGTTCTCTTCCTCTCCCCTTCCCACTACTCCTCCACCCCTTCTCTTCCTCTCCTCCTTCTCTCCCTCCTCCCACTGTTCTCCCCTTACACTCAGTCAGCTGTTACCATTTTCCCTAAGACCTGGGAGAAGTTGTAATGGTTCCTGCGACTCTCTCAGTGTTCACGAGAAGCCTCAGTTCGCTCACCTCCACCAGCGCCCCCTTCCGCCCGTCTACAGGTCAGAGGGGCCCCTACGAATCCTAACGGGGCCCACGTCTTAATGGATCCTTTGTAAGGCCTGAGTAGCTTGACACCTAACCTAGCAACAGGCCCCACCAGGTCCTGAGTAGACCCCGGTAATACTGGACCCCTTAATATCCCTTGAGTACGGTACCAATCACTTGAGTACAATAAGTTAGCCCAGTGGATATTATCCTATCTTGAGTACAATGTTTACGTTATCAGTTAGATGATTTAATCCCTTGAGTACGAGGATTTAACCCCTTGAGTACGATACCTTAATCCTTGAGTACAATATCTTAATCCTTGAGTACGATGAACTTAATTTCTTGAGCACAGTCTTAAACTCCTTGAACACGATGATTCTATCCCTTGATTACGATGACCCACTACTTGAGTACAATGACCCACTCCCCTCGATTACCACGTCACTTGTCTGCCTGTCTGTCTGTACTCAGGAGGTTAAGACTCTCACCTACTTCTCCCTACAATGGTTCCCTTACACTCAGTCTCTCAGTATTTGTGTCGTGAGTAAAGTAAGTGAGGCAAATTACACACATCTTTACATCTCCTCCAGTTTAAAAGAAAGACATTATTATCGTTAGGAACCTCTGCGAATTATCCGTCTTTGAGATGTACTTTTTTTCCTGGTACTTTTTTCCTTTGACTTTTTTCCTGGTACTTTTTTCTACTGACTTTCTCCTGACTTTTTTCCTATGACTTGTTTCCTATGTCTTTTTTTTCCTCTTAATTTATCCTATAACTCTTTTCCTTAGATTATTTTCCTCTGATTTTACGTACTGTGTTTTTTTCCCTTCATTCGTCCTAAACCTAAATATACTTAACCTATAAATCTTACTTATTAAACTTGAAACCTATTTTACCGGATCTATTACCACTTGGGACCTATTTTACCGGATCTATTACCACTTGGGACCTATTTTACCGGATCTGTTACCACTTGGGACCTATTTTACCGGATCTATTACCACTAGGACCTATTTTACCGGATCTGTTACCACTTGGGACCTATTTTACCGGATCTATTACCAACTGGGACCAATTTTACCGGCTCTCTACAGCCCCTTCTCCTCCACGTCTACGGGCTGGACACGCCAAGGTTCAGGCTTAGCTGTACTGTGGTCACTCACTAACCAAAGGACACTGGTTCGTTATCTTCTTCAGGGAGGAACACAAAACACACACACACACACACACACACACACACACACACACACACACACACACACACACACACACACACATCTATCACTAAATATAATAATTATACAACCTTCAACCTGTACCTTAATTATTCCTACCTGTACTTTAATTATTCTACATGTACCTTAATTATTCTACCTGTACCTCTTAATTATTCTACCTGTACCTTAATTATTCTACCTGTACCTTAATTATTCTACCTGTACCTTAATTATTCTACCTGTACCTTAATTATTCTACCTGTACCTTAATTATTCTACCTGTACCTTAATTATTCTTCCTGTACCTTAATTATTCTACCTGTACCTTAATTATTCTACCTGTACCTTAATTAATGTCTTGTATTACTTATTAATATATATAATTATTAAAAAAAACCCAGCAACTACGTGATTAAAAATGTTCTAGTGTGTGGTGGTGTAGAAATGGATATATGAAGACGTATGACAAAAAGACAGACAGACACAGATAAACAGACAGGCAGGTAGACAGATTAAAAGAAATATGTAGATTCAAATAGATGGAGAGAGAGAGTAGCTGGCCCACTACCGTCTCAGTTTACCTTGCCTGCCAACACCACTTCTCATTACTTACTCTATTCCTGACCTCTTGCTCCTTCCGGGCCATCGAAGGTCATCGGTCTATTTTATGGTCAAGGGAGGCTAGTGTGTCATATGAGCCCTGATAGACCCCAGAACTAGTAGATTCCAGCCCTAATAGACCCCCCAGAACTAGTAGACTCCAGCCCTAACAGACCATAACTTTACCCAATTTAGCCATTATAAGTTGCATAGGTTAGGTTAGGTTAGATTGGGTTATATAAGGTTAAGTTAGGTTAGGTTAGGTTAGGTTAGATTGGGTTATGTAAGGTTAAGTTAGGTTAGGTTAGGTTAGATTGGGTTATGTAAGGTTAAGTTAGGTTAGGTTAGGTTAGATTATTGGTTATGAAAGGTTAAGTTAGGTAAGGTTAGGTTAGGTTAGATTGGGTTATGAAAGGTTAAGTTAGGTAAGGTTAGGTTAGGTTAGGTTAGTGACATTAATACCATATAATGGTATTACCATACTATCCATTTACTCCACATTATTTACCTACGTAGTTAAGAATAAATAAAAAACAACCTGACCCAATTATTCCCTCAAGGCGTGACAGAGGCCCAGCAAGCAGGTGTCCCAGATGTTTATCAGAGAAATTTCACCTGTGTGTAATCTTATCACCCTGAGTCTTTATTTTATACCTTAGACGTGACAGATTTTTTAATAAGCATAAACCATTACTCCACACTTTACCTGGATGAGGGCTAACCACCTTAAATCAATACTCTAAGTTAAACCAATAACAGGTAGAAGTTCACCTAATTACATCATCAGTACAGGTGAGTTGAACGTATTTTAACATTTAATAATTCTAACGTTTAACAAATGACAGGTGTTAGTTTCAATGCTTTTAGTTAGGATTCGTTTATCCTAGTAAAGGGGTTCAAGGGTTCGGGGATTCGGGGGTTCAAGGGTTCGGGGATTCGGGGGTTCAAGGGTTCAGATCAGGATTTCTAAGGATTCACGGATTACCAGTGACCCACCTGTTTGTGTACCGACATTTACGGTCATCACGTCACCCATTGGTTCCTCGATGATAAGTGAACCTAACCTAACCTAACCTGACCTTCCGCATGTGACCCACTGACCCCAATTCATCTCAGGCGGTGAGGTATTTACAGCGTGACCTCATCAGGCCTAGTGAGATTACGAGATCTTTTGATAAGAAAAGAGAAGGAGAGGAAGAAGAAGATGGTGATGATGATGATGGGGATAAAAAAAAAAAAGAATAAGTTAAAGAAAGAGAATAAAAAACAAAATTAACAGAAAAAGTAAGAAAAAAAAAGCGAAGAGAGAGAGAGAGAGAGAGAGAGAGGATGATGATATAACAGCAGCAAGGAGGGAAGGAAGGTGTGAAGGGCCTCATCGGGGTTGAGGAATGTTAGTTTTCCCCATAAAAATCTTCCCCACAACCTCACGCTGCTGCCACCTGCCGCTGCTGCTGTGACCAACCAACTCCCGCAGTTTGTTGAAGGAGGCACACACACACAATCAAAGCTTTAATCTCAACAGAAAGAATAGATGGTTATGATGATGAAGAACAACAACAAGAATAACAACAAAAAAGAATAACAAAAAACATAATCAACAATTAGAAGAAAAAGAACAAGAAAAGAACAAAAGAAAAATACAATAATAAGAGAAAAGAAGATGAAGAAGAACAGCAATAATAGTAGAGATATCGTGAACACTCTACACCACAACAACAACAGTGTCCTTGTTTGAGAGATCTCACACACCAACAAGTAAAGACTATGTTGTTGTAGTAAAACCATTCACACGATAACCTAATCTAACCTAATCTAACCAAACCTAACCTATCCAGTTTTATAAAATATTCTAAACAAGCAGGTGGGTTTTTCCTCAATATAAACCTAAACAAAACTGAGTTCTCCAAACCGCATACAAGTTTTAGAAGAAGAAGAAAAAAGAAAAGAGAAGAGAGGTTTGGCTGCCTCCTCTTCTACACTGGCACTGGGAACACACAAACACCCTCCTCCCCACACCTGAGGCAAACACCACATCTCACAACATGTTACCTGTGCTGTGACTTATGAACAGTAACCTCATTCTCCACAATATTCATCCACATAACTTCCCCCATTAATCGAACACGTAATTAACTACCTACCTCATCTAAAAAATAACAAACAGGTGAATGAAGGTGTAAAATGGCACAACATTACCCAGAGACTATATAAGTGGATATATTTACCATTTATTACAAATTACAGGACACGATACACAACAACTTACCAATATTTTGAGAATCCCTTTTGTGTCTGGTGATAGATGGACCTCCTTGTTAGTTGTGGCTACTGGTGACTAAATCCGAGTATTAATTTATTTAGAAAGGATGAAAAAGCAAGAGTCTTTGAGAGCCTTGGCACCACACCTAAGATGAACTCTCATGTCATGTGTAAATATTTGAAAGAGGACTCTCCTGTGGAAAAGCATTCAGTAAACAGCAGAGATTGACCCAACAATATTTGACAAGATTGTTTTATTTTGGTAAAGATTTTACGTCTGGATCTCGTAAAGTGACATCAGTAAGAAGTTTATCTGAGATGATGTCAAATAAAATATGAAACGTTTGCTGACGGACTCACGACGGACGGTGGAAGGAGACAGATAGCAGACGGACAGATGAAAGGACGGACGACACGGAGACACGACAGACAAACGTACGGCAGATGATGGCAGACTGAATGAAAACTGTAGACGCAGAGAAGAACCAACCTGACTTAAGTGCCTGAGAGAAACACACACACACACAAACACCTCAGTGATGATGATGGTGAAGAAGGAAAGATTGGAGAAGGGAAACAGGGAGGGTGTGAGACAGGAGGTAACGTGAGAGACTGATACACACACACCCACCTTTTGGTCAACCGCTCCTCACTGTCCCATTGTCTAAAACCCTCAGTGACAATTGCATCTTCCGTCACCCTCTCACCCGTCTACTGGACACAAATGACTGTCTCTCACTCGCCCTCTACCGTTCTATTATGATTTAACAGACTAAAAAACAGGAGATATGATCATAACAACGGTCGATGGAGGGAGTTAGGAACAGACGGACATCAACTCACACGAGTGAAGCTTTTTAGTCGTCTGAGTGAGAGAAAACAACAGGTGGAACAGGACAAAATCCTCCCCTCACCCCACCCACCCCACCCACCCCTTTTTTTCCAGCTGAGCGACTCCATTCTGGCACGTCACGTCGCTCTGTGTGCGTACTGACTAGTTGGTCTGGTCCTGGACACCACCACTATCACCACCACTGACACCCCCAAATCACCACCACTATCACCACCACTGACACCCCAAATCACCAACACCACTATCACCACCACTGATAATTCCCTATCATCACCACCACTACCACCAATTAATTCCTATCACCACCACCACCCCTACCACCACCACCAACTCTCATCACCACTCAATTATAGTCGTGTTTGTCTGTGGTCACATTATGTTCGCACGCCACATATCCTCCACTCCTCGTTGCGCTTTTAAACGTTTACCTCCGCTGCTGATGGCTGGCTGGGCTGTATCCTTCTACGGCTTCGACTATCACCTCCCCACACGCACGTTTCTTGTTTCTCCTCCACTCCTCATCGTAAACTCTCTATATATCTTTCTTACTTTAATCACTAGTTGTATACAGAACCTTCAGTCTCTTCTGTTAACTCTTGTACATTTACTCTCGTGTAGTTTCTCACAGGGAAGTATATTGCTGCTTCGTATTATCGCTAGTCAGTTACTTCACCACACTACCTACTACTGGAACCTGACCTAACCTACCAGTAGTGGCAGCTGACCTGACCTAACCTACTACTGCTGGAAGCTGACCTAACCTAACCTACTACTGCTGGAAGCTGACCTAACTTAACCTAACCACCAACCACGGATCGACTTGTTCAGGTGGATCATACATATAGTACAGTAGACATGAGAACTGTGATACACGTTAAGATCTTGTATAGAACCTGACCTCTGCTTTGTGTGGTAGGTGACGACAGGCCCACACCAGATGGTGTGGGTTGACCTGGACAGGCCCACGATTGTGATTTGGTGTGGGTTGACTCCGACAGGCCCATGTGTGTGTGTGATGGTGTGGGTTGACTCCGACAGGCCCACGATTGTGATGGTGTGGGCCAACTCTGAGGCAGGAGAGCTTGAGGTGGCCGGTCGACACCTTTACCTCGTGTACCAGACGGCCAACATCACCGCCCAGGCTTCAGGTGAGACTGAATCCACTCCTACTGGGTTTCAAAGAAACCAAAGCAAACCAACCAAATCTAACCAAATCCCATTTCACCAAACCTAACTCAGTCCCTAATGGTTAAATTAAGGTAAAAGGGTCCATTAGAATTGAGACTCATATAATATACAGTCACCATTTGATTAGCGTATCGAGTGTGGTATCGTTCTGTTTGTATTGAGCCCCCACCCGCCTTAACACAGCGTCGTCACGAACACTCAGCTGCGCCCGGTGTTTCCCACCAAAGCCCACACACATTGACTGACACGGTGAGCGGACGTTAGGTTAGGTTAGGAGGTTAAGTTGCGCCCGGTTAGATGAAGAAGTTAGGTTAGGGTTAGGCTAGTTAGTTCAATCAGGCATTCTGTTCAATGGTTGTAAGCTATCTGTCTCACCTATAGGATGTGTCGAGCCTAGACGACAGCTGTTAGTAACCCGGTATAACAACCCTGTTTCTATATACACTGACCTCGCTAACGTTTGACCCTTTGAGGAAGTACTTGTTGTGCTTGTTGTTGAGGAACTGGTGAGCCAAACAGGTCATGACAATATTGTTATGTGTATGAATATGTATATGTATGTGTGTGTACATTGGGGTGTGATACTATATATACTATGATGCTGCTACGTTAGGTTAGGTTAGGTTAGGTCCAGCAGGATTAGAGCCCAAAGAGTGGATTCAGTCTCACCTGAAGCCTGGGCGGTGATGATGGCCGTCTGGTACACGAGGTAAAGGTGTCGACCGGCCACCTCAAACTCTCCTGCCTCAGAGTTGGCCCACACCATCATAATCGTGGGCCTGTCGGAATCAACCCACACCATCACACACACACATGGGCCTGTCAGAGCCAACCACACCATCACACACATGGGCCTGTCGGAGTCAACCCAAATCACACACGTGGGCCTGTCGTCACCTTACCCCACAAAGGCTTAAAGGAGATAACTATAAGCCCACTTTTATCGTCCGTGTAAACTCGTCCGTCACTTGGGTTATTATGGTAAGCCTACAGACAGACAGCCAGACATACCACCACTCACACGTACAATAGGTTCATCTCTCGCCCCCTTTATGTGTGGATGTTTGTACAGTTTTTATACGGGTGGCGGCGGTGATGTGTACCTACGTCTCACTGCCTATTGGTGAAGTCAATTAATAGGGCGTCAACAGTAACCCCGCGAGGAGATAATAATAATAATAGTAACAATAAGCGAATGCACTATTACTGCCCATCAGGTGCTGCTTCCATGGCTTATCCCTCTGGTGTAATAACCCAAAACGGAATGACTAACACACACTCAGATTAGAAGAACACATTCAGAATGCCCTGGGGGTAAGTTCAGTCTGGCCTGGGACATGTGAACACGACCGAGCCTCCCTCAATGATTCACTCCCAGGGGACACACACACACACACACACACACACACACACACACCTGCTTACCTGCACGTTATTGGCACTACCTTGTGCCTCTGTGGTAATGATGATGATGATGATGATGATGATGATGATGATGATGATGATGATGATAATGATGATGATGATAATGATGATGACAATGATGATAATAATAAAAAACAAGATAATGTAAAAACTTAAAACATCAGTAAAACATAATTACTATTAACCCCAATGAATAAAAATACAATTATAATAACTTTAGTTTATAAGTACCAGGGTTTAAGCAGAAGCTCTTACCTTATACTAGTGTTGCCTAAAATAACAAGTGTTGCCTAAATCACTGGAATACAACACAACCTCACAAAATTAATGTGATGACTCCTTCAACAACATCAACCTGTGACGTCACTATACACACCACAACATCAACCTATGACGTCACTATACACACCACAACAATATCAACCTATGACGTCACTATACACACCACAACATCAACCTATGACGTCACTATACACACCACAACAATATCAACCTATGACGTCACTATACACACCACAACATCAACCTATGACGTCACTATACACACCACAACAATATCAACCTATGACGTCACTATACACACCACAACATCAACCTATGACGTCACTATACAACACCACAACAATATCAACCTATGACGTCACTATACACACCACAACATCAACCTATGACGTCACTATACACACCACAACAACATCTAAAATAAGCAAAGTAGACACCTCCTCCTCCCTACCCATACATATAAACACGTACACAGTAAATATTGTTCCTCAAGTGACTAAATAAGACAGGT
>NW_024741901.1:23500640-23523140 GCF_018991925.1 Homarus americanus | reverse complement strand
TGTGTCACCACCTCTTCTAGGGACACTGATCCAGCCAATCACAGCCAAGATATTCTCACGCACCGTCCATGCACATACAAGAGATGACGTCATAAATGCAAAGAGGAGTTTTGATTGGCAGGAACGGGTCTCATCTTGCCTCCACATTCGACGTCATAACCCAAAAGAGGAGTGTGATTGGTAGGAACTGGTCTCATCTTGCCTCCACATTCGACGTCATAACCCAAAAGAGGACTGTGATTGGTAGGAACTGGTCTCATCTTGCCTCCACATTCGACGTCATAACCCAAAAGAGGAGTGTGATTGGCTATTTAAGTGGCCTCCCGAGACATGTGGTAACTTGTTTTATCTGAGGTGGTGTTAGGGACGATGCCTTAAAAGTCAGGTTAAGTGATGACCCGCAGGTAATATAATGGTAGGGATGTGGTAGGGGCGTGGTAGGGGTGTGGTAGGGGTGTGGTAGGGGCGTAGGGTGTGGCTCTATGGCAAGTATGGCTCCTGAGTCTCTTAGGTATACGCACGTTAAATTTCACCTGTGTTAATAACGGCAATTAACTCTTACTCTATTGACTGATTGACTGATTTGACTGATTTGACTGATTGACTCCTAAATAACTGACTGATACACTCACTAGTTTTGGCCAGCAGACGGAGGACTCAAAGGACAAATGGATTAAGTGCATTAAAGTCAAAGGAGATTATAAAGAAGAAGGTAAAATATCAATTGTCAGTCAGTCCGATCATTCACATTTCCTTGTTTACGAAAAAAAGGTTAGGTTAGGTTAGGTTAGGTTAGGTCGGGGCCTATTTGAACTGGGGTCCACTTGACCTATACCTGAGAAGATAAACACCAGAGGGAGGTTGAGGAAGTAAATAACACACACACACACACACACACACACACACACACACACACACACACACACACACACACACACACACACACACACACACACACGCTCCTACCTGTGCCTATATACGTGTTCCGTAACCTTGAAGGGAAGGAGGGAGGGAGGGATGGAGGCGTAGTGGCCACACGTTATGCAAGATAGTGCATGACCCTGACAGATGGTCCCTCCCTCCCTCACCTCCCTCCCTCACACCTCATTGTACCTTATAAGACCCTCACACCTCATACTTCTCTCCCTCACACTGCCTCATAATTCTCACATTTTCCCTCGTGACTGTGGCAGACGGTCCTTCCCTCATACCTCACATTATCCATATGGCTCTCCCATGTACCATTATACTTTCCTCACAACAAACACGGCTCTCACACACACACACACACACACACACACACACACACACACACACACACACACACACACTACCACGACGACTCTTTCCCCGGGCTCTTCATTCTTCTTCAAAACAAAAACAAAAAATCCACAAAGAAAATAATCGGTGGTACTTTAAATCCTGACCGTAAGAGGTGGTCACGAAATACCGTAATTGTGAACCTTGTGGCGGTCAAGAGGTTTTAGCTCCGAACACACAAGGGGTTCTGCAGGCTATAAGGGGTTTATGCAGGGTATAGGGACGACACCTGACAAGGCTATAGGGACGACACCTCACACTATACAAGGGTTTATGCAGGGTATAGGGACGACACCTCACAAGGCTATAGGGACGACACCTCACACTATACAAGGGTTTATGCAGGGTATAGGGACGACACCTCACAAGGCTATAGGGACGACACCTCACAAGGCTATAGGGACGACACCTCACACTATACAAGGGTTTATGCAGGGTATAGGGACACCTCACAAAGCTATAGGGACGACACCTCACAAGTCTATAGGGACGACACCTCGCACTATAGTCAAGGGTTTTCCCCCCCGAGATGAGATGTGCATAACTGAAGAATTTAATGGCGACCTTTTCCAGCCCTGTTCTAAATCCTTTCCCATTACTTCCGTTTTGCGTCTCATTTTGCGTCTCATTTTGCGTCTCTTTTGCGTCTCTTTTGGGGTCTTCTTGAGTCTTTTGTGTTTTTTTTACGTCTCTCTTTGTGTCTGGAACTCAGGGAAAGATTTGTGCAACTGTGTAATTCTGTTGATGGGGAATTCTGTCGATCACTGATTAATAATTTGGTGAGTCAGCTGGAGGTGGTGCACACACACACACACACACACACACACACACACACACACACACACACACACACACACACACACACACACACGTATGTAGGACGGTTGGTTTGAGGCCAGGGTGGTTAAGACCTAACCTAACCTAACCGAGACCCAAACGTCCGCCCACCGTAACAGACCCACCCACCATGATAATCCACGCCTCACTGATTTCTTAAGAGCCATGAAGCAAATAATGTTAAATATCTTGATTACATAATATTATCTTGGGTAAATAGAAACACGTCTTCAATTTACGGTTCGTCTTATTCCTGATTATTCATATTAAGTTGTTTTTTCCTCTTACCATTTGATTTAATATTACTGTATATATTAGTCGATAACAATTATACTACTACTACTACTACTACTAATAATAATAATAATAATAATAATAATAATAATAATAACAACAATAATTATAACAACAATAACAACAATAACAATAATAATAAAAACAATAATAACAATGATAATAACAATAATAACAACAGTAACATAACAATAACAACAATAACAATAATAATAAGAACAATAATAAACAAAGGAGTTACAAACAACACATAGTTCAGAGCCTACAAGTGATCCTATGGTGCCGTGAGACTTCCATAACCAACCCTCAAGTTTATCTCACCAAACAACCACAACAACAACAACCACAACAACAACAACCACAACAACCACAACAACAACCACAACAATAACCACAACCACAACAACTCCCTCACCACCAACCAATACCATAACACCGAATATATTTACAGTGTTAACATCAGGACATTTTAACTGATGCATCTACAGTAGTACAGATTTATCCCTTACAACAAAATATTCTTCCATTTAATATACAAATCATCAACACGATCTTAGTACAGCTTTAAAATAACAAACTATTATGCCATTTTTTTCCCATCACTCAGAATTTCCGTAGGAGTATAGATCAGTCGTGTTTGTTTGACTGACTGTATTACCCCTTCCCTCACGTCACCCCTCCCCCCTCCCTCACGTCACCCCTCCCCCCTCCCCTCCCCTCTCCCCTCCCTCTATATATCGTGTTTACGTCCTCCGTCTCAACATATAGCGCCCATAATCTATACACACACGTACAGTAGTCTATATAACCCGTGTTTCCTTTACAGCCTCCGTGTGAAAATCGTGTGAGAATTTATCCGGGAGTGTTGAGAGCGAAGTGTTTGTTGAGGATTTTACACTGATACTTTCTAGTGCCTCCTGTCGGTGCCTCCTTATCCTCCGTCTTTCTCTGCCTCCTTACCCTCCTCTCTCTCTCTCGTGTCTCCTTATCCTCCTCCTGCACCTCGTGTCCTCTTGGTGGGAAAAGTGCAGTAGTTCACTTCTCACCAGCTCCAGGATTACACATTAAAAGTACCGACGACTCCTTGACCAGATTATGACTACACGAGGCAGCTCTTCGTGTCCTCCCCTTCCTTCCCTTTCCCATCCTTGTCTCTTCCTTTCCTCCTCTCATTCCCCTTCCTTTCTCCGTTCCTTCCCATCCTTGCCTCTTCCTTTCCTCCTCTCATCTCCCTTCTTTTCCTTCTCATCCCCTCCTATCCTCGTATTATCCTTATTTTTACCTTCCCACTTCTCTCTCTCTCCCTCTCATACCCTTCCTTCCTTTCTACCTCCCACCTCTCCCATATTCCCCACTCCTCCCACTCACCTCTCTCTTCCCACTCACCAGTAACAATGTCCTATAATCATTAACCTATCAACTACCCTCCTACCAATGACTCCTATTTGACCTAGTTTGAGAGATGGTCCACTAAACAAATGGTCTCCTTCTGGTCCATCAATGCCCCTTGCAAACTGGTCCAACTTCGGTCCACTTAACCACCCACCACCACGTCCTGGGTTCATGTACTGTGGCCCCAACCGAGACACACATGAGAAGGGTGATTTAGTATCTCTCTCCCCACCACGTCCTGGGTTCATGTACTGTGGCCCCACCCGAGACACACATGAGAAGGGTGATTCAGTATCTCTCTCCCCACCACGTCCTGGATTCATGTACTGTGGCCCCACCCGAGACACACATGAGAAGGGTGATTTAGTATCTCTCCCACTACGTCCAGGGTTCATCTCTCCTCCAGTAGTGTAAGCAGGTTTGGTTCCGTCACCCAAGACCGGCACAGAAGAGGAACACTAGGTGGTGACCCTCCTGTTGGTACACGTTGGGGGGGAGGCATACCTGGCTTCTGCTTACTCTGGGGAAGGCCGGGGAGGAGGGAGGGGAGAGAGACAGTTGGAGGTCCTTAGCTGGGAACGGTAGAGGCCGCAGACAGAGAGAGAGAGAGAGAGAGAGAGAGAGAGAGAGAGAGAGAGAGAGAGAGAGAGAGAGAGAGAGAGAGAGAGTCATAAAACTAAAGGGATATAAATGAAGATAAGTTAGTGAGATAATAAAAGAGATACAAGACAGAGAGACAGACAGACAGACAGAGGTACAGACAGACAGAGAGGTACAGACAGACAGAGAGAGACAGACAGACAGACAGAGAGGTACAGACAGGAGGTGTAATACAAGGTGGAGACGGAGGTGACGCTGCTGATCCTCGGGATGTTTGTCACAAGCAATTCAGAATAAGTCGCTTTGTCATCCTAGTCTGTCTCTCTCTCTCTCTCTCTCTCCTACTTCACCCAAACTTTCTTCCTCAATATTGTGACCTCTAACCTAACTTAACCTATCTCCTTCCCAACCTCACCAACTAACCAAACTTTCTTCCTCAATACTGTGACGCCCACCTAACCTAACCTAACCAAACTTCCTTCCTCAATACTGTGACGACCACCTAACCTAACCAAACCTAACCTAACCTAACCAAACTTTCTTCCTCAATACTGTGACGACCACCTAACCTAACCTAACCTAACCTAACCAAACTTTCTTCCTCAATACTGTGACGACCACCTAACCTAACCTAACCTAACCTACCTGTCTCATTAACCCTTTGACTGCTGTTTCTGTAAGTTCCATCTGTCCGTTTGTCTGTTTGTTTGTCTCTCTACCTGCGGAACGCTTTGAGAGCTATCGTCTACAACCCTTGTGTACCATAGTGTTACTGGTCACCCACGGTCAGCGATGAAGGAGTTGAGGGAGGGGGGAGGGAGGGAAGGGATTGGTGAGGGGAGGGAGGGAGGGAAGGGGATTGGTGGGGGAGAGGGTGTTGGGGGTGGGGTGTGTTGGGGAGAGGGGATTGGTGGGGGAGTGGGTGTTGGAGGTGGGGTGAGTGTTGGGGAGAGGGGGTGGGAGGGGTGTTTGGGGAGGGTGTGTGCTTGGGGTGGGGTGATTGGAGGAGGTGGGGGGTCAAAGGTTACTCAGGCTGGATTTGACCTACGTCGTTTGAGGTTCACCTGAAGATTAGACACCCCCCCCCACCCACAGCCTGTTTCACCCAATGATTAAAACACCCTAAAACGTTACCTGGGTGGATTAGGTTAGGTTAGGTTTGGTTTTAGTTAGATTGGGTTAGGTTTGGTTTAAGTTAGATTAGGTTAGGTTTGGTTTAAGTTAGATTAGGTTAGGTTTGGTTTGTTAGATTGGGTTAGGTTTGGTTTAAGTTAGATTAGGTTAGGTTTGGTTTAAGTTAGATTGGGTTAGGTTAGCCTTAGGGTGTTTAAGCATCAGGCGAAACTAGCTGGGAGGAGCCAAATGTTCAGGTGATCAGTTGTTAGTATAGACGCCAGGAAACTTATTTGGTATTATTATTATTATTATTATTATTATTATTATTATTATTATTATTATTATTATTATTATTATAGTAGTAGTAATATTGTTAAAATTTTATTATTACTCTTACTGTAATTATCTGTTTCATTGCTATTATAATTATTATCATTATTATTATCATTATCATTTTTAATATTACCATTATTATCAACATCATCATTATCATTATTAATATTACCATTATCATCATCAACATTATCATTATCATCAATATCATTATTAATATTACCATTATTATCATCATCATTATCATTATTAATATTTCCATTATTATCATCATCATTATCATTATTATTACCATGACCATCATTATTATTATTATTATCATCAATATCATTATTAATATTACCATTATTATCATCATCAATATCATTATTATTACCATTATTATCATCATCATTATCATTATTAATATTACCATTATCATCATCATCATTATTATTATTATTATTATTATCCAGGAAACGTCTGGGTAAATATAGCCAACAGTGAGAGGCGTTTGATCCCTCGGTGTGCTGCCTGTTGACTTTTCACATTAACTTCCTTGAGCTGTTTATATGTCTGTCCAGAGTTGAAAAGACTAATATTTAAACATTCCATAAAGTTCTCTGCTACTACTACTACTATCATTATTATTATTATTAGTATTATTATTATTATTATTGTTATTATTATTATTATTATTATTATTATTATTATTATTATTATTATTATTATTATTATTATTATTGTTATTATTAGTATTATTATTATTGTTATTATTATTATTATTATTATTATTATTGTTATTATTATTATTATTATTATTGTTATTATTATTATTATTATTATTATTATTATTATTGTTATTATTATTATTATTATTATTATTATTATTGTTATTATTATTATTATTATTATTATTATTATTATTATTATTATTATTATTATTGTTATTATTATTATTATTATTATTATTGTTATTGTTATTATTATTATTATTATTATTATTATTATTATTATTATTATTGTTATTATTATTATTATTATTATTGTTATTATTGTTATTATTATTATTATTATTATTATTATTATTATTATTATTATTATTATTATTATTATTATTATTGTACTTACTATCAAATAATTCTCCAAACTTTTAATTATTTTTTGGGAGAAAGTTGACAACATTAAAATAAAAGATCTTAAATTAAGCTGATGATAAGAATAAACCTCACTGCCGGTTCTGTTGACACGACCATTCTGGGCTGAAATATTAAATCCTGGCAAACCCTTCGGAGGCGTGGGGTGGTGGGTATTTGTGAGTGTGTGTGTGTGGGGTAGGTGGTGTGGTGGGCGGTGGAGGAGAGTGATGGCAGTGGTTGGTGTGGTGGTGGGTGGTGGGTGTGGGTGGTGGTGGGTGTGAGTGGTGGTGAGTGGAGAGAAAATGAAGAGAAACGGGAGGTATAGAAAATGAGGTGGAGGGGGAAGGAGAATTCACAAACAGGGAGACAAGACGGAGAATGAGGGAGAGGGGGGAGGGGGAGAATGAGGGAGAGGAAGGAGGAAGAATACGGAGATTGGAGTAGGGAGAATGAGTAGGAGAAGGAGGAGGGAGAATGAGTAGGAGGAAGTAGGGAAAATGAGGAGGGAGTAGGAAGAATGAGTAGGAGAGGGAGGAGGGAGACTGAGTGGGAGGAAGTAGGGAGAATGAGAGGGAGAATGAGAGTTAGGGAGGGAGGGAGGAGGAAGAGTGTCAAGTTAATGAGTCTGGAATCACCAACGAAAATATCTCGACTTCAGTACAAATAAAAAAATAAAAAAACACTTGGCTTTGTCGAGAGTTTCGTGGGCGTGTTTGTTTGTGTTTGTTATCCTGGAGAAGCACCCGGTGTGTTTGTTATCATAGAGTGAGGATAAGTGCGTGAAAAATGGATTGTATTATCATCAAACACACACACACACACACACACACACACACACACACACACACACACACACACACACACACACACACACACACACACGCCATGTATTAATAACAATGCCTTGAAGTCACTGTCTTTGTTTAAACAATCACAAATATATGACTAATTAGGACTATGTGGGTAACTACATGTGTTCAAGGCTGATTTGTATACACATACACACACGAGAGAGAGAGAGAGAGAGAGAGAGAGAGAGAGAGAGAGAGAGAGAGAGAAGAGAGAGAGAGAGAGAGAGTAGAGTAGAGAGAGAGAGAGAGAGAGAGAGAGAGAGAGAGAGCCATCTGGTGAGGTCACTGACAGACTCAAATAAACAGGTGACCAGCCCGAAGAGCAAGGCCTTTTTACCCCAGTACACACAACACCGCCAGTAACAAACAGGATGAACAACGACATTTCATTATCACGTGGACGCTCATCAAGTGACTGATTAACGTGGCTAAATTCCTCATAGATCCTAGGTTTAACACAACCCTAACACAACCTAACCTGTCACAACCCAACCCACCTGACACAACCCAACCCCAACCTGACCCACCCATTAAGAGAGTGGGCTGCAACCCAACCCACTTAGAATGTATCTCAATCTCAATGGTTAGGTTGTGTTAGGTTAGGTTAGCTAGGCTAGTTAGGTTAGCTAGAAGAAGTTAGTTAGGTTAGGTTAGGTTAGGTTAGGTTAGGTTAGGGTTAGGGTAGGTTAGGTTAGGTTCGGACATACACACACACACACACACACGAGGAGCTGGGATAAAACATATGGCACCTTTGGGTCTTAATGTAGAAGGGGAACACCAGCCAGACACTACTGGTGGTGGACGAGTGACAGCGAGTGATGGGGGAGAGTCTATCTGTCGTTCACTCCTGGCGGCCACCCTGAGCTACAGCCACGGGGAAACAGGTATACATATAAACATACAATGAATACACAATGGAGTTATTCTTTGTTATGTATGTGGTGTAAATAGATACTAATCCATAATATACATACATAAATATACACATACTGATGACACTATACATACATACATACATATATATTGACGATACTATACATACATACATTAATACTGTACATACATATACATACATACAGAAGCATCTATTGTTCGACCCCAAATATGTAAAACAGACTGAGTTTACATAGCCACACGTACATACATACATACATACATACATACATACATACATACATACATACATACAATTCAGGCCGCCTCTGCTGACGTCATCTTCTCGGTTTATATTAGAAAATCTGCCCTTTCTTGACACCAAAACCAGGTCCTGCTTTACTCCTCAACCTTTCTCCCACACCCCATATGCACCCCACGAGATCCTACGTTATCTCCACCTTCTCCCCCACAACGTCCTACTGTTATCTCCCCACCTTCCCCACGAGGTCCTACTGTTATCTCCCCACCTTCTCCCCCACGAGGTCCTACTGTTATCTCCCCACCATCTCCCCCACGAGGTCCTCACTGTTATTCCCCCACCTTCTCCCCACGAGGTCCTACTGTTATCTCCCCAATCATCTCCCTCACGAGGTCCTACTGTTATCTCCCCACCTTCTCCCCACGAGGTCCTACTGTTATCTCCACCTCTCCCCCACGAGGTCTTACTGTTATCTCCCACCTTCTCCCCACGAGGTCCTACTGTTATCTCCCCATATACACACCACACGAGATCCTATAACCTCACAACAAACACACAGGAACAGGAGGAAGCAATGATGTGTTATTGGATGTAGGTTAGATTAGGTCAGGTCAGGCTAGGGTTAAGAGGCAAGGTCAGGCTAGGTTATGGTTAGGTTAGGTCAGGCTAGGTTATGGTTAGGTTAGGTCAGGCTAGGTTATGGTTAGGTTAGGTCGTCAAAGACTTATTTACAAGAGGCGTCCAGTGTAGAGAGTTGATCTATTATGACACAAAGAGATAAAGCTGAGGGGCCATCACGGTGAACCTCATGGTGTGTGTGTGTGTGTGTGTGCATGTATATTGTCTTTAACAGTGAATTGTATTAATGTCTATTCGTTTCTGACTCCCATCATTACAGAGTGCTAATGGACTTGACGGGGAGAAAAAAATACCTAAATTTTTAGTTTTCCAAATTAAAATTAAATTGAAATCAGGACACGACTATTTCTGGAAAGGGCCATAACACTCACAAATATAACCGAGTTGTAATTGTGTTGTAATTGTGAAGCAACTGAGGGGAAATAGGAGAGGAAGGAGAGAGAGACGATAGTACGAGGATAAAGTGAGGAAGGAGAGAAAGGAGGAAGGAAGGAAGCAAGGAGAAGTGGGGAGGGTAGTGAGGACGGAAGTGAGGCTGGGAGAAGAGTAGAGGAGCACGGTGAGGGGTAGGAGGTGAGGAGGAAGAAGAGAGAGAGAGAGCAGGATGAATGAGTGAGAGGGTTGTTACGGGTAGTGAGAGAAGAGAGGTGACAGGAGAGAGGTGGGGTGACTAGAGGGTGACATGATGCTAGCAATGGGAGTAGTAATGGGAAGAAGAGGAGGGGTGAGAGAGGGGGATAATGAGAGAGGAAGTGAGGAAGAGGGGTGAGATAAGGAGAGAAAGGGGGAAGGGGGGGGGATGCTGGCAGGAGTGACCATCTGTCGGGGTGAGCATCTGGTGAGCCTCCTGGGCCGTGTCACCCCGCTTCTATCTCCTCCTTCTCCTCCTCCCACCCTCCTTCTTCTTCTTCTCCTGCTGCTGTTGTCTGGCCCTCCACCACCACCACCGCCTCCACCAACCTCCACCTCCACTCCAACGCCCCTCACCACCCATTACCTCTTCCTCCCAGTACCTCAAGATCTACTCAACTACAATCTTCCTCGACCATTTTCTCCTCTCCACCATCTCCAACTATACCCTCCTCCACCATCTCCTCCTTAACTATACCTCCTCCTCCACCATCTCCTCCTTAACTATACCTCCTCCTCCACCATCCTCCTTAACTATACCTCCTCCTCCACCATCTCCCAACCCCCCACCTCCTCCTCCTCCACCATCTCCAATACCTCCTCCTCCACCATCTCCTCCTAACAAACCTCCTCCCACCATCTCCCTCCACAACCTCCCACCATCTCCTCCTAACTACCTCCTCCACCATCTCCTCCTTAACTACACCCTCCTCCACCATCTCCTCCCACAATACCTCCTCCTCCACCATCTCTCCTAACTATACCTCCTCCTCCACCATCTCCTCCTAACTATACCCTCCTCCACCATCTCCTCCTTAACTATACCTCCTCCTCCACCATCTCCCTTAACTATACCTCCTCCTCCTCCACCATCTCCTCCTTAACTATACCTCCTCCTCCACCATCTCCTCCTTAACTATACCTCCTCCTCCACCATCTCCTTAACTATTCCTCCTCCTCCACCATCTCCTCCTTAAATATACCTCCTCCACCATCTCCTCCTTAACTATACCTCCTCCTCCACCATCTCCTCCTTGACTATACCTCCTCCTCCACCATCTCCTCCTCCACCACATCTTCCTTGCCTACTCCCTACCTCCTCTTCCTGCCCTCCTCAACCACCTCCTCCATAGCTAACATCTTCACCTTCACCCCCTACTGTACACATTACCTGTCATTCAGTCACATAAGTGGGGAAAAATCACTACAGACAGGCAGACAAACAATCAAACAAACAGACAGACAGACAGACAAACACAGACAAAAAGACAAACAAACAGACAAACAGAAAGACAAACAAACAAACAGACAGACAGACAGACACAGACAAAAAGCACTATAGGCAGTATAATATAAATACCCTATATACGTCAACTTAAATTACCGTATATATTCAAAACGTCCACCATTATTGTCAAGTCTATTTCGTAATCTGTACCAAACTTGTAAAACCGATTTACTGTAGCTTGTTCTCTATTGACTGGCGCCGGATAACCTCACACCTCAGCGCCAGTGGTTCGTAACAGTCGTCAGCTAGTTAGTTACCCAGTCCTCCACCATGGTCGGGAACTTGGTCCACTGAAAAGCTGTTCCGTCACTAACTACATTGTTTATATAACCCATTACAGTGTTTAAAAGAGAGTAAACAGTCCTCTATTGTAGCCGAGACCCACACCTACCCTAACCTAGCCGAGATCCACACCTACCCTAACCTAACCTAGATCCACACCTACCCTAACCTAGCCTAAATCCACACCTACCCTAACCTAGCCTAAATCCACACCTACCCTAACCTAGCCTAGATCCACACCCTACCCTTACCTAGCCGAGATCCACACCTACCCTAACCTAACCTAGATCCACACCTACCCTAACCTAGATCCACACCCCACCAACTCTAGCCGAGATCCACACCTACCCCCAACGCAGCCGAGATCCACACCTACTCCCAATCCCAGCCGAGGATCCACACCTGCACCCCAACCCAGCCTCCAAACCACACCTACCCTAACCCAGCTTAACCACACCTACCCCTAACCTAGCCTAGATCCACACTCTACCCTTACTCCAGCCAGGAGATCCACACCACTCCTAACTCTAACCCAGATCCACACCACACCCAACCTAGATCCACACCTACCCTAATCCCAGCCGAGATCCACACTCACTCCCAATCCCAGCCGAGAGATCCACACCTCCCTAACCTAGCCGAGATCCATACCTACCTAACCTAGCCGAGATCCATACCTACCCTAACCTAGCCGAGATCCACACCTACCCTAACCTAACCTAGATCCACACCTACCCTAACCTAGCCTAGATCCACGCCTAACCTAACCTCACACCACGGGATCCACACACTCAACAACGAAATACACAATATATGTAAAATACGATTATGAGTTTGAGTAAGTTTCCCCTCGCCAATACCCCAGAGGCCGACCGAACTTAACTTGACCGCAACCCTTTGTTCATATCCGTGGAAACATGTCAGTGAGATTAACTAACGGATGTACAGTGTCATGACATTCATAATTATCTTATAAATAACTCACTGCAAGTTACTGGGGTGGGGGGGGAATCACTGAACTCTTACATAAGTTTGGAGACCTACATATGGTGTTGGGAGGGGGGGAGGGGTAGGGAGGGGTTGTGTTGTGTGAGAGAAACAAGAGAGGGATTAATTAGGTTTTATCATCGTATTGAAACTTATTAAATATACAATTCTTTACATGATTTAATATTATGTGGTTGGATGGACGCACAGCTGTTGCATATGAGAAACTTAATACAAGTTTATTATGTATAATGTAGTGTGTTGGCTCTATACCAGCTTTAAATATATTCTGTCTTTATAGGAATAGTGCACTACAGTTTGTAATGTCAGTAACTCTACGCGGCATCATAAATTACGTACAGTATATCACGCTACGCTTACAGTCAGCAAAGCCAAGTTCACTTCAGTTCACTTCAGCTCCTTACCATGAGTAAAACTTTTCTTCTGTCTAAACTTATATATATAGGAGAGATATTCTAGCTAGGGATAAACGGCTGAGTTAACAATTTATGTTTTCTTCAGTTTAAGTTTAATAATAATAATAATCATTAATAATAAAAGAATAAATTGTATTCATTGTCACGAGCCACGTAAGTATGTTGACAGGCTGAGTTAGGTTCTGTATACATTCAGAACAAAATGTATATTGCAGCGGTCAGGAATCTCAAGTCTTGATCTGGTTACAACTTAAGGAACTAAATAAAACGATGTTCGTTTAATTGAATAATTTAACAAAATAAAAAAAGCTAATGAAAAGCTTTAAGTTTGATTTAAGAAAATAAATCTCTTCGTTTTATAACATCTTAAATAATTAATGAACAAAACTCACCTGATGCATTTCTCAAGAAGTTTTACAAAAGGTAAAAAACAAAAACAAAGTAATCGAGGAAATATATCACCTTATGCCTATATGAACATTTAAATTTCGTTTATCAATAAGGTGCCATTTTTTTATTAAGCAGACGTCGTTATACTTAACACCTAACTTAATTATCAAAATTCCTACATTATTTATAAAGGTGAAAAAGGGCTTTCATTTAGGAGCTACATTATATAATTGCTACGGAAACTGGTGTTTATATTGTACAAAGTAACACATGGACGGCAATTCCATATCACCCGACACCCAGCACGGTCCAAGAGGCAGTAAAAATCAATGTTAATTACACAGGAATACATCTGAATAGGCACTCCTGTCCATGTACTGTATATAACTGAACCTCGCCCCACTAGAAGACCCTGCAGTGTAAGCTAAAGACTCTACCTAAGTCTCAGAATTAACCAATGAGAAGCCAAAGTAAAGTAAACTCAGAGATTAATCTACCAGTGTGAGACCACCAAGTGTGAACTCTTTTCAAGTCCAAGCAAGACCAACACTGGAGCATGTTCTGGTAAACCCAAGGGCCTCTGTGTACATGCTCAATACCTGCCAACAGTGACCGACCGACCGACCACCCGACCAGCAAGCGAGCCGACACGTGGCGAGGAGTTTAATACAAAAAAAAAACCTATCTGCTCCTGTATCTTGTGAGACGGTATTCTGTAAGAGACTAAACCAGGCTAGCCATCAATGTCTGTTTAGACATGGAACAGTTCAACAGATCTCAAACATTCTTAATACTCTATAACTGGCGTGATAAGCGTGATAAGAGGATGAACGCGTCTCTTAATTCATTGCTGACAGGATATCTAATAAGCGAGTGTATTTATATTTTAAGAAATTTACTGGAACACTTACCAATGTTTATTATTATTATGTAACAACAAACACCAATAACAGCATCAAAAAAGATAACGGTCGTCAAAATTTAAAACCCGAAACATCTTCCCGCCCGAAGCTTCTCCTTAATATCCTACAAGAAATAGATCCAACATATTTTCCCCTTCCCTTTTGCGATCCTGATTTTACTTTACAGGAACAGAACTAACATATCCGAGTCACGAATTATTTTAATATTTCTTTAAATTAGTTATACCCAGTCTTATACTAGTTTAACTTGGCCCGACACTTACAACTAGCACTAAACTAACTAAAAATATTAACTGAAATTGGTTTACTTAGGTGACTTTGGTCATGAACTAATTAAACCGACCTAAAACAGTTAAATGTGGTAAAATATACTGAACGCTTATTATTATTCAAAAAATATAAGGAATGTAGAGAATTTAATGCTATTTTGTAATTGTTGTATCTATTAATTAAGGGTAAAACACACACACACACACAGTAAAAATTGGTCATAATAAACCTGTTACATATAAACTTTATATATTAACTGGTCATATATAATAAAGTATATAAACTACCCACTTAGACGCAATATATACTGGCCATTTATAAACCATTAAAAACTAGTCATATAAACAATGTCTAAATTAATATCTAAACACAATATACACTAGATGTTTATAAAGACTGTATAAACTGCTCACATATACACTATAAAATGGTTACAAAAACACTACCGCATCGATCATAATTATAACTTCATCAAAATCCTAACTTACAAACACTTCATCGTAGAAACCAAGTAAAAATTGTGAACCGGATAATGAATTTCTTTAACTGCCGCAAGATTAATTCTCAACCGGTGGCTAAAGTTGTAGCATCTAGATACATAATAAATATCACCTTTATGTTGTGAAATAAGTAAGCCCAAAGCACTTTATGTAGGCACCATATTACAGTACTTTGTGGAAATCGCTGTACTGAACGGTTATTTCTACGTGTTTTGTATTTATTTGAATATTTATAATCTTAATATATTTTCTACATCCCATTGCACTAATACTGAACACAAATTACTCATCTCCCGACATGGTGATAGAACACTCTTATCTCTGTGTATGCAAGGAAGATGTGTTCAAGTTCTTATTATTAGTTTTAACATAAGCCAAATTTTGTTCCCATTTCGCTGCTTCGCTTTAAGTTGATTCATACATTATACTTTACCTCAGATTAAATTCAGATGTGTCACCGACCTTCGTGAATTTTACGTTAAGATGTCAACGATCTTGTTGCCGAGGGAGTTGTGTGCAGTTGTCAATTATATGCTGCATATAAATTATATAGTACGATTAATTCACACTAACGTCAAATCTTTTACTCCATATAATTTACAGTAGTATTATTATCTGTATCATTTTCAGATACAAGTATTACATTTTAGTGTTCGTGCGTGAGACAACGCCCAATAATTTTTGTGAGAAATTAAGGGAACGACACGAACCTAAACCGAATTAGGCTGACAAAGCAAGATCCAACAAAGTAAAATATTTCATCATATTACAATTATGCACAGCAATTGTGGGCGGCCACCGCAGCTCGTTAGCTCGGATGTTTGATTGTCATGAAATTAATTCCGTCTTCGGTATCATTTTTCAGTAAATAAAGAAAAGCTCATCATTGAGCCCCCCTGACAAAGATTGAAAAAACTTAATGCAAGATATTATATAATTGTTTAGGAGTTATAAGACGGAGAAAAGAACTGGTAAACCACTCATCTCCAGAGACGCCAGTCTTGTCAACAGGGAGGTGGGGTGGAGGGGGCTATTGTGGATTCATACATAAGAATTGTCTTTTGAGAATCGAAGGCATTTGATTGATAGACTCGCTAACCAACGAGGCAAGATTGTTTCTCATGAAGGTGAGCGGGAAGTTGGACTATATGATACAAACACTCGTTTTGGCTTTAGTGATCGAACAATAGGTGTAGGCTACTGTTGTCATGTTTTCATGGTGTAGTTATGTAGGTACACAGGTTTATGTTGCCTTCAAGACTTTATATGGTGGTTTTAAAATAGTTATACGTGTATTGCCTTTTTGTGCTGACATTGGCCAAAACACGTTTAGTATTAATCAATACTTCTAATTTCACGCTCACCCAAGCCATGCTTGATGTGAGCTGCCTCGCGCCTCTCATTGGTTAGTGAACCAGCCAATCACATGCCGTCATTGTCAATATCTGTTGTTTATGTATAGACAACAGGGTCAGTTTACTATACCGGGGTGTGGCGATGAGTTGTCAATTGTGCCCGACTTCAACCGTGACTTGTCTGGCATTATTAGACTTTCAAAAGTTATATGGTGCGCTGCTCTGACACTCACAACTGATCATCCAATAATCCAAAACATTTCCCAACAGTTTAATCAATAACACTCAACCTTCATAGGTATGTACTGAAATAGCCATGTTTTATGTAGATGGTTCCAGCTCAGTTGTCGGAACCATATCGGTGCCACCTTGGGTTAAGTCTTCGTTGATATTTCTTTGATATCTTTGCCTGCCATCTTACCAAACGAATTCTCACTGAATCTTTGAAGAAAAACGGCAAACAGGCCTGAAAAACCGATAGATTGTGTTCGGGTTAATTTAGGTCAGGGTAAGCTACTTGTGAGAAAACCGATGACGCGGGCAATTGTCACGCATCAAGCAAGGAATAAACGGTGAAGCTAAACACAAGGTCGTCCAAGTGTTACCAGTTCGACGAGGAACTGTAACCAATGTCTCGTTTGATTCATCATATATGTCTGAGTGACTGTGGTTTTGTGGTGAAATACCCACAAAATTTTTTATGTGCTGTGTTTTATTTACTAGAATTAAGCGTTAATATTATTTTATACGATACTCTTAAGGAATTTGTATCGTGTCTAAGTATCGAATCATGAAAATGCTACACTGCTCTGCTCACTGAACAGGACAGAAAAGTCAACACTTAATGACACTCACATTTCACTTAGGTATAATAACCTGTATAAAGCGAGAAAATCACACAAATGACTAAGTACCTGTGGTTTACAAGGACCTGCAGCACAAGTATTAAAAATATAGCACTAATTTTGCAATTTAACTATAATTACTTTTTTTTTTAAACAAACTGGAATATAATATGGCTGGATACTTTAATTTTCCGAATCTATGATGAGTTGGGGGTAAATTTGTGGAGCTGTGTCGCCCGAAAATAATTAATTCAACGCTTGGTTCTGCTCATAAAAAAATTCTCAACATTAGCTATTTTGCAAGTCACAGTGTCACAGCTGCACCCGGACTCATTCACTACTCTGGTTTTCTGCCATTAATAACTTCATATTTTTCATATTAATTTACACTATTGTATTTCCCCTTGACCTTAAATTCCCGGTAAATTTTACTGTTTACGAATTCATGCAGTCAAATGCGCAAACGATATACTGTAGTAGTCCAGGGAGAATGACCTACAAACACACTTCTTCAAAACATTAATAAATAATGTAATATTACTTACCTTATACGTCTCAAGTGTCCTCTGTAAGGTGATTTGACATCTGCACAATGGTAGTATCCACGACAGTAATAAATAAGACGGAAAACACTGCATAAACGGACACTCACAGTATACATGGTGACATCCTCAAGTTAGTTATTGCGTCAAATGAGACCCTCTGGTGTCAAATTTGTTTCTAACTTATTAAAAAAGCGTATGTATTATCAACTTTTAATATCGTTAATAATTAAAAGATATTAATATGCGTTTGAATTTTTTTATGTACGAATTTGTCAAAAAATAGATAAAATCCATTCCTCGTTCCCGCTAAAAATGAAGCGAGCGTCTGAAGGATAGTCTGGTAAGGTGTGTGAATTATTTTCCTTATTTAAACAATATTGTCACCTTGTTTAGAGTGGCAACGTTTATAAGAATTACTTTTACATGAAAATAGCCAATAGAAACGCTAAAATTCGTTGTCCCTTTACACTTGGGTAATATTGTTCTCTTCACTCATTTAATTTCCTCTAGCTAGCTGCCACCTTCCTTTATTGAGTCTCGTGCTCACCATCATGCAGCATTACCTTTTAAATACTGCAATTCCCTATGATATAAAGGCAACTCCCGACTTTTGAATACCACTGTCACTTCCGCTCTAACCTGTTTCCTTGTGCAAAAAATTTTTAAATTGTTGGGTTAATGCGCAAACGATTTACAGTATACAGTATGTTTGTATCATTCTCATACTGCCCTCATATTTCACTAAAGAAAGCACTAAGCCAACAAATGGCTATTTTCTTCGAGCATAAATGTATTCACCTGAGTTTTTTTTTAAGTTAAATTCGAGTTTATGCAACCATACAATATAAGTTATTATTGGTTGAAAAAGACATCTTTCCTAGTCGACTCATCCCCTCCTTCACCATCCTCTCTTCCACGTCCATACTTCCTTCACACCTCTACCCATGCAATCACTTCCCACACACACACACACACCCCTCCCCTCACCCTCAACACCCTTGACTCCTGCATGCATTTATACTTCATGGGTGAAGAACCAGTAGCTTACAAACGCTTGTGGAAAAAAAAAATCTCATTGCAGTGCCGGGGGTGGAAGACTTGAGTGGTGGCGCACGTCTCAGTTGACTGTGCGTGTGAGGTGAATAGATGTGAAGCATTCTACGTATTGTAAAGTTCTCATTATTCATTTTGGAACACTTTATGTAAATTGAGGTTAAACAGTATGTCTGGTGTGTCTCTTTGTATATTCCATTCATGTTAGAGCGTATAGTGTTGTTGAAAGTGATATAGCTGGTGTGTTATAATATTCTTCAAGCAGGTAACACGATTAATAATTATACTAGGCCATCTACAATTAAAAATGAGAAATAGAACTCTCTGCATATTGACTGAATATTGAGTTACAGAAGGGTAGTATCGTAGCCAGAATATTATTGTTTCAGTAAGCCCTGGTCAGTGTTATAATATTTACTCGTAGATTTTAACCTTTATCTCTATTAAAGAGTGACGGTGTTAGCGATGATTGAACTGAATACTGAATTACGGAAGCCTATCATCGTAATATGTTTTTATTTTATTTTTAGTCGTCATAAAATATACATCAGTGATTCCTGTCCACCATAGCAGTAATTACTTCAGGTTTTTTTCTTTAGTGTCTGTATATAATAATATTGATGGTGATATTATAATTTTATTTTAAAGACAGAAAAGCCTAGTGTGGCATCCAATATTTTTTTCTCGGATTTTTGTATTGTCATAAAATTTATTTCACTCTGCCATGTTCCGCATTTCAATATTAGGCAGCAGGTTAGGTAAGGTTAGGTTAGGTTAGAACGGAGGGAAGATGTGAGATGTTTTAAATAATAGGCTAGAGGTAAAGACAGACGATATGTTGAAGACTAACTTAGACAATTTAAAAGAGTTAGGTAAGAAGAGAACGAAAGAATAGGTGAATAATTAATCAGTCACCAGGTAAGAGGATGTGTTAGTTATGAAAAGATTGAGAGTGAGAAAATTAATTGTGATAGCCATTTTTATTAAGGTGTGGGTGGAGAAAGAAAATGAGGAAATAAATTATTATGGGCATTTTGAGGAAGAGTTAAATAAGAAAGGAAAGGGAATGAGGTGATTAATATTAAGGACAATAAATTAGAGGTAATTATAAGAATGAAGTGAGAAAAAATACTAATTAGGATAGTTAAGGAAAGAGCTAGGTAAAAAAAACGATGATTAGGGAGAAGAAAATAAATAAAAAATGATCACTCAGAGTTAAGTGAAAAAGGATAATGAAACTAGAATACAGTGCTGTACTAATTAAGCAAATAGCAAATAAAAATAGTTGACTACTAGCTGAGGGAGAGAGAGAGAGAGAAAGTATTTACCTGCCCAGTTAGAGGAAATATTAGATAAATTAGAGAGAATGAATTTTTATGAAAAATATTTACTTAAGAACGAAGAAAGGAAGAGAGAATGTGAATTAATAATATCCAATTAAAGGATAATTTAGGAAGAAGAAAGAAAGATAAAAATAATTCCAATGAGCTAGTAAATAAGATTGGAAGGTGAGAATTAGAGAATTAACAACGATGATAATTTAGAGGAAGAATTAGGTTATACAGTAATGCAAGGAGAAAACCCCAAACACATTAAGCTGCCAAATTACAAGAAGTAGAAAGATAAGAAAGGGAGATAATTTAACACTATGACTAATATGAGGAGGAGTTAAATAAGACCGGAAGGAGAGAGAGATAATAAAATTAATTACCGTGAATATAATAGAGAGAGAGAGAGAGAGAGGGGGGGGGGGAAATCAGTTACTCTGAACTGTTAAAGCAAGTGTTGGGTAATAACGGCGTGATAGAGAGAGAGAGAATTAAACCGAGCAAATTAAAGAGGTAAAGTTCCAACACCTGCTGGGAAACGTGTGTGTGTATGTATGTAAGTGTTTATCTTGCAACTATTTAAGGGCTGTTCATGACTCAACGAATACATAAGTATGACCAATACAACTTAATGAACTGTGGCATTCACCTACAGTTCATGACCCTTTGGATACTAGTTGAATTTTATCCATTTGCTCAGATATATTTTTAGTTTCTTTTGTTAGAATTAAAGTTAATAGTTTGTAGTTATAACACCTAAACTAACGCCTAATCAATGGTATTTAAAGGCGATTATTTTAAATTATCTGTTATTAAAAAAATCAAAACTGACCTAGTGAACAGTGTTTTAACTCTGATAGATGAGATACTTGTATATGAAATAAATGGCGTACTAACATTAGCGGTAACTGGGTAAGTCAGCCATGAGAATATTACCTTAGGGCATCATATTAAAACACAGGAACTTACCAAAACAATACTAGGAGTTTCGCCTGACAATGACCTACTGCTTTATGTAAGTTTCTCTTGTAATGTGGGATTGGTGTCTGAAGTATCGGTGGTTTTGTGCCTCTTTCCATATTTAGTATTTAGTTAAAGCGTTATCAACAGATCAATCACAACTGTTTAAAGATAACCGTTTTAACGGTAAACAGTCTCAGCCAGGCGAGGCGGTTGGGGAAAAGCTGATAATAATTGGTGGGATTATTAGATTATACCTCTGAGGACATAACCTAAGCTTTAAGGTTAAGCTTTAGGCAAGTCCCGGGCTGCTTAAGCTCTTATGTTAAGCTGTGATGCCAAATTATTATATGAAGCTTCGGGCAAGTCCAGTTATTAAAGCTTTTAAGTTTCGATTCCAAGGTTTGATATCAAGCTTCAGGTATGGGAAGCCCTTATGATACATTATAAATCTAAGCTTTGACGTCAAATTAAAGGCAACTCCATGGATTCTGAAGCTTTTATGTTCAGCTTCGAGTTTTTCAAAAGATACTGAGAATTAATGCTCAGTTCTCACGTCAAGCTTTGGGCAAGTCCAGATTAATGGAGTTTGAGGCCCAGCTTTGACGACAAGTTTCAGAAAAGGCTGAGGTGCTTAAGCCGTGGTGAAGGGTGAGATAGTCCAGCTTGTTACCGCTGTGTGGCTACTGTCCAAACTTGACTGTACTCTCCATACCTGAATGTACTACCCATACCTGACAGTACTACCCATATCTGACTACTGCCCATACCTGTACTGCCCATACCTGACTGTATTACCCATATCTGACTACTGCCCATACCTGTACTGCCCATACCTGACTGTACTACCCATACCTGACTACTGCCCATGCCTGTACTGCCCATACCTGACTGTACTACCCATACCTGACTACTGCCCATACCTGTACTGCCCATACCTGTCTGTACTACCCACCCTAGACCTCTTTAACAATACCAGTCATCATCATCCCTGGTGGTATTGGTCAAACCTGATGGTACTGGTCCCGATCACACGTCACACTGGTCATTGGGGAAAATAATGGTCATT
>NW_024741901.1:23458140-23495640 GCF_018991925.1 Homarus americanus | reverse complement strand
ACGATCATGTAGGTCATATAAATACATGTGAATTAATAAGGTAATTCAAAACCTAACCTAACCTAACCTAACCTTATCATCTTTGGATATAAATATCCTGTTATGGTAAACGAAGCCTTAAATGAAAAAGAACAAATTTTACAATCTACGAATTAATTTCCATTAAGTTATAGAAATAACGACAACTAAATCTGTTTGGTAAAAAACTTAAGTTGTTTTTAAAGGTTGAATGGGGGCGATTGTTTATCTATCTACACACAGACACACACACACACACACACACAGACACAGACACAGACACACACACACACACACACACACACACACACACACACACACACAGACACACACACACACACACACACACACAGACACACACACACACACACACACACACACACACACACACACACACACACAGACACACACACACACACAGACACACACACACACACACACACACACACACACACACACACACACACACAGACACACACACACACACACACACACACACACACACACACACACAGGTATCCACTAGTCTGTGCCAGAGATAACATCATTATCACAACTGTCAGTTGTTATTATTACTCTTACCTTTTACAACTGTCATAATTATCATCATCATTGTTGTTATTATTACTCTTACCTTTTAGTATTATTCATCACCATTACTTCCATGTATGGTAGCCAATACTAGCCAAGGGAGAGTAGCCAAGACCGTGTTGAGCCACACCGGCCTAGAGGCTGCCCCAAGGCATAAAAAGGTGTGGAGGCTCCCAACGGTCACCAAGAGATCATAATACCTGGTAGAATTTGTTGTATGGATGCTACCTCCCTCTCTCCTCCCCCTCCTTCCTCACCTTCTCTGGGGGGTGGAGGGGGAGGGGGGAGAGACTCAGCAGACACTTGAGAATGATTGATCTGGGAAATGCCTTTGTAAAATATATATGCGTATATGCCTCAACGTGGTATAGTTATATCGACCTAATTTTTCAATATTTTTCTTTCAATAAATTACAGTGAGATAATAGGCCGAACTATAAGAAGTTGTGCGCGTTAATATTGTGACACGTCTTCTTTAACATTAGTAGTAAAAATGTTAAAGGAAATATTTTTAAACCACAAAACTACATACTTTATAATAAATGCAAGTCTCAACGTATGGCAACACCTCAACGCACGTGCGATCTCGTGGTAACTTGGTGTTGCCAACGTCGTTTCTTTTAAATATTCTACTATATGTACCTGTCTATTTCCAGATATACATTAATAAACTTCATATTATATATATATACAATGTGTAGAGCAAGATATTAAATCAGTGATGTATCTGGTAAGTGAATGGGAGTAAATAGTGAAGAGTTTTGGGAGCGGTGTGAGGGTCGGCCTTGGTAGAGAGGGTACCAGGTCTGGCGAGCGTTCCTGCTGGCGCTCTTGTTAGTGGTAGTCACCACGCGGGTCCAGCCACCACCTTCATGCTCTCCTCAACACTTGAATATACAGTACTAGAACTCCACCAAACCTCTTCAATATGTCTCTTGAGTCACATGCTGTCCCCGTCATCAAATGCTCGTCACCTGTTCTTCATCTGCTTCAGCTTATCACCTTAATATACTGGATCACTTATGCTCCTTTGATCACATGAATAATATGTCACCAAATGCTCATGCTCCCCTCACTATGTTAGCTAGACTCGTCAGTGTTTAATCTGTACAGTATTACCTCTTGCTCATAAGTTATCAGATTGGAATTTAATTTCAGATTTTTTTTTATTTACCAGGACCCACTAACTCCCGACATCCGTAATCTGTCTTAACTAAACTTAATAACCTAACCTACCCCTAAATTAACCTAACCTAACTTAACTTAACATAACACTAACCTAACCTAACCTGTATAATGTGAAAGTGGATTCTTGTAGTCTTATTTACTTGATTAAACTCCTGCTGAGAATTTTCTTCTGCATACATTAAGTCATCGTTATGTTAATTCGTGGTGTGAATAGTTAGGTCTTGAAGCTGTTGTGTCACGTGTGAATGTAAGATGACAGGTGATAAACAGAACAGAATAATAACCAGTGAACAATCTCTCCTCTCCCCAAAATAAATAAATAAATAAAAGATGTAAACCTAACCTAACTTAACGATTCTATGTAGAGTAGGTTAAGATAAGTTTGGTTGGTTAAGTTAGGTTAGGTTAGGTTAGGCCTGGTTAGATTTGGATAGGATGATTTGGTTAGGTGAGATTAAACTGTTCGAGAGACAATAATAATAATAATAATATGTTAACGAACAGGTAATAAAACAATAATTTACAATTTTTTTTCAATCCACGAAAAAGATGAAGTAATTGTAGTCATAATTTGAGACGCTGATCATTTTAGTAGTCTCATCGGAACGCAGTATCGTCGAGTTTGATGTGACGGTCAACAGTCCCGGATTTTCCCCTGTATAACTTTCTAAGAGAGTGTTATGAGGTATTTTACTCAGCTGTAGTCTAATGTCCCTGGCGGTGGTGTTAGCTTGTAACTTGGGAGCAGCTAAAGGTCCGGGGTTTCAGGGTTAGTTGAGCGTCCTAGTTAAGATGACATTTTCGGGAGGTAAATTCTTCTCTCTTACTTTAATATCCTGTAATATGCTGAACTTTGATGAGTAATTCTTTAGTTGGTCAGTCAATATGGACCTTTTTAACTAATAATACTGCCTTGAGAGTAAAGAGGTACATATTGCATCGCTTCAGGGGCCGAGGAGCATAAAAATATAACCTCCTGGCATACAGTAGCCATGCGCGGTGTCCTTTTAGAACGCGGCCCAGACCCTCTGATACCAGTCCCTGCATCAAACACCCAACGTGTTAGAAATAAGGAAATGTTTCCTCGAAATCGCTTTAGAGTAACATTAATTAGGTTATATCAATTAAGGTTATCACTAATCTGCAAGAAAAAGATAAGAAGTAGAGGAAGTGTGGTAAGTTGCATAGCGCATGCGCGATGTCCCGCCCTCACCAGCACAGCGGCCACAGTCACCAGCCGACCCGCGAGGTTACAGCAAATTACCTCAGTTCGTATCAGGACGTGGCGGGGAGCGGCATCGCGTCAGCTCTCTCCGGACGGCATTCTTGTTTGTGTTTTTTTGTATCCTATGCTGAGTTTATTACATGATCTTCATCTTAGGGATGTGCATTTGTGCTAGTGTTGTGGAATTGACGTGCCTTAGGAGAGTATAACGGTGATAAGTCCTTGGTTGTAGAGTGTTGATAAGAGAAGGCGCAGGACATTCGACCTCTACGTGCCAACGCTTCCACACTCGACAGTTTTCTGGGCTAACCTCGACTCCACGGCCTGCAGCTACGACTCTAAGGTAAGGTGAAACACCTATTGGTTGTTAAGGGTCATGTTGGTGGTTCCGGGAAGACAGGAATGTTAGTTAACTATGGGACACGAGTCACACGAGGCCAGGCAGCCAAGACTTAACCCAACACGTGACGTCACTGTGACCGGCAGTGGCCTACCTACCTACACTCTTATAAACACACACCTATATTGACATATATCTGCCTATTGTATTTTTTGTACTCTGTAACGTGAAAAACATTCGTGTAAATAATGTCATGAGTTTTATAACACAATTATCTTGAAAAATTTTCGAAATATTTCTTTTCCTGATAAACGTTTGAGGCCTTTGTGTTAAGAATATTTTAACAAATTGCCCATTAAGAATATTAATGCTAAAATTTATATAATTAGTTATATTTTAAAATCCTCCAGCTTTATTTGAAATGCATAACATGGCCTCTGGTCAACCTTACGTTATATACTGTGACAACATCTGCAAATTTCCCAGAATCGAGTGTAATAAAGTAAATGACATGGACAATATTTATAATAATAATGAGGTGGTGCAACATAGTGTTTGAAATAAAGCCCGCGTGTTTGGGGCCGACGGCAACACCGCCTATACACGGCACGGTAGTTGGACTCATCAATGGAAGCTCTCTCTGATAACTGCCCGCATGAAAGTTCAAAACATTATCACATACCCTCTTTATAACGCTGATTTCGCCCAACTTTCACACACCTCCTCCAAGACTATCATAAACTGTGATGATTGAGAGGAACAATAGTGATCGCAACGTGGAAATAAGATGAGCAAAGATGATAAACCAAAAGTGGTGTTTTTGCCTTGGCACCGTCCTGGGTCAGATTTGCGCGCCTACGTGTCCAAGCTTTATCCCATTTTAATTGAACGTCCTCATCTAAGTTAATCATTCTCATTTGTCTTCTCGTGTTCATCATCATACCTCGAGAATAATTGCAAACTTGTATGTGTTGAGATTAAAGGATTTATACTAGAGGCTGTCAAATACAATCGGTTGCAACAAATGACAACAAATAATCTATTCTGTTATGAATAAATAGGAAGCAAGAGACTAGTAGCCTACGGTGTCGAGGTGCATGATTGGTCGTTTTTGATGCAGTCTTGCGTTTGTGTTTTTCATGTTTCACAAGATGTATTCTTGCAAAATTTAAACTTGTTATGTGATTTTACATATTGAAGCATGTGGTGTAAGTTGATTTATTTAATTACAATCAACTGGCGTTAACGGCCAAATCAGTAGATCAGAGCTGAAGCGTTATGTATTTGAAGCCTTTGTATTGTATTGTATTGACAGAAGATGTTAATACTGTAGTCTGACCATGAGATCAAAACACTCGGACCAGTGTTTAACCACATAATCACCACCAAACACTGTAGGTTTATCTTGTTTATTCAGAGTTAGCATGCAACTCATTTTTAATCCTTTAAACAAAGTGTTTGCGTTTTCTGTACATAAACAAGCTTCAAAAACAACATGTGTCAACTGCTGAACTCGTCCCTTAAAGTCACCACTTGTGTGTGAAGGTAATGCAAGTTATCGGCTGTGTTGCAGGATGTTGACGCAACCCCAGGAAAAATATCCTGGTTGGCAGTTGAATTAAAATATAGCTATCTTTCCCAAGTTTCATTTGGTTTAATTTGTTGAAAGATAAATGAAAGTAAATCCTGTCCTTGTACCTAAAATCATACTGTTAATAATTATCAACTTACCATTTGTGTGTGTTGACCTTCAGACACTGATTACGGTATTACGTTAGTGCTGAAGTTGCTGGGATAGTTCCAGGTTTGAAAGTTATTAATTTGAATTGCAAAAACAGTATAGGCATGATAAGGAAACAGCTCGGCTAATGTATGTAAACAGCGACTGTAAATCAGATGTTCTTTAGAATGGAAAATTTGACCTGACAATCAGAATTACATTTATCGTTAGAGACATAAGCTAGGCCTCACAGCACATGATGGAGGATAGCTCACGAACTTGCACTTGTCACTGTGTTAATTAAAAATAATATGATGTATGTGTCATTATTCCAGTATCGATAGCTGGCTTATAATACTTGAGTGACATTTTAAGAGCTTTAGTGAGTAAAAGGTCAAATATATTACTGTATTGTATATTTATTGAGAACTACTGTTTAATTTCTTTAGGCCAGGTAAGACGATAGCTGGTTCGCCTTGCAATTAGTCCCACACAATGATACCCTTTTGTAAACGTTAAGTCAGAGGTCACTAAAAAAAATTACTCATTTTTTTTTTGGGGGGGGGGGAGGGAGGCATTACATCCCCAGACAAGTCGTGCGGGTCTGACTGGGAGATGAATATTGAATTATCGTGCAAATTTTGTCCTTTTTAACTAGAACGTGGAAAGGTATTAGAATGTTAGACGCCTTGATACCTCCATCTTTGTTAGTGGTAGTTGCGCAGGCGGTGACGAGTAACAGGTGTTTGGCAAGTGTTAGCACTGTTTGTGAACCAGCTGATGTCATGCAAGCATTTTGAATTCCTTTCCTGGTGCTTGGGTTAGTGTTATTGTTGAGTGTGCAGTATATCAGTGTGACTTGTTATGGTTCAGTATTGAGTCCAGAGTAATAAGGACATGTAGACTCCCGTTAGACCGTTCGGAGGCTCGGTTTAGGCAGTTATGTTATATTAGTTTTGTTATTTTTGGACAATTCACCTTTAGGTTTGATGGGGATTCAACACTTGGTCGAAAAATATGTTATACCAGGTTGTATATACATGTTCAAGGTACGTGTTTATGTAGTCTGTATGCACCAACAGTATCTGAATGTAGGAGAATAAGTCATAGTGAAAATATAATTCACTTTAAGAAGTTACAGACCCTAACCTAATAAGACTTACCGGGTATCTTAATGACAACCAGTATTAAACAAAAATATTTCCTGTGACTTTTTCTGGACAATAAGTACCGGGATCCGTGTGACTGGGGGATAACTATTGACATTTTTCAGTTTAATAGACCAGTGGAGACGCCAGGCAAGGAAAATGTCAAATGGTTGCTGTCTTTACATTGATTTAGACATGTTAATTACCGGGAGTGCCAAGGACGCACACACACACACACACACACACACACACACACACCACACACACTACCGGGTACACACTGGAACCTGGTAAAATAACTAAGAAGAAAACAATTGATAGTGAATTTTTTTATTGGTATAGTGACTTACAGTATATAATCTATCTTTGTATGTAAGTAGTATATCCTATTTTTGGCTATGTTGGATGAATTAAATAGATGAGAAGGGTAAAGATTGGATTTACAGTCTATAAATAGCACACACGGTAATGAGTTTTAAAGGCAAATGCACACATACACGCGCACACACACGCACACACGCACACACACACACACACACACACACACACACACACACACACACACACACACACACACACACACACACACACACACACACACACACACACACACACACACACACACACACACACACACACACACACACACACACACACACACACACACACACACACACACACACATAAAAAATGACAATGCCAGTAGGATATTCTCCATGTGTTCTTAAAGGTTTGTTGCACAGTGTAAGTGTTTGATAAAGTGAGGTTAGGTGATTTAGGGCAGACTGGAGTACATCTCACCAGTCACTCACAAGGTCATAAAAAGCATGAAAAATTAATGGTGTGTAACAAGTCCCAAATGATATACTGTTTTCAAGGGGTGTTCTTAGACTATACTTTAGCAACACCCATGGAAGGTTCACTATAATATACTCACAAGTGTTCTCCTCCTTGTTGATCTTTCTGAACACACCCACACTCAGGTGCTAACACTAACACTGATCCGAGGACCTTTGACCTCACTCCTTAACTGTGTCTGTATTCATGAACCGTACTTGAAGTGTACTTTAGTGGCGCTCTCTCACCCGGTGTACACAGAGTGAAGACATGGTCGCTATTTTACCTCGAGTGTACACACAAGTATGAAAGCCGCGTCACAATATGTTGTAAGTACATTAGTTTAATGGCGTTGATCTGTGAGTGCCTCCGTTTGCTGAGTATGTTCTTGGGCCACTCGCTCAGAGCTGAGTCTGCTTCATCGCTGTTGAAACCATCAAGAAACTTAGTTAATTTACCAAAGGATCCCAGAGGCTTTGTAAGCAATTTCCAGGTGAATAGTTTTATTTTATTTATTTCAGTTAATTTTATTTATATATTCTTAGTAAGGATTAGTGATTAAGAAATGTGCTTGACGTAGATGAGCCATGTTAATCACATAGCTTACAAGGAAGGCTGGAGAGATTAACCTACAGAAATAAGCCATGGCGACTTATGTTATACACCTCAAACATCTCTCTTCAGTGTGCATGAAAGCTTTAATTAATGCATTACATCATATTGATAACCTAATAGTTTGTTACTAGTGAAGCTAAGGTAATAATACTTTGTGGTCATGAGAAGGAAGAAGACATTGATGATCGTGATGGAGGGAAGATGTGAGCTGTGGGTGGAGGCAATGGAAGAAAATTACTAGTGTTGGGAACGTGACGAGTCTACTGTGTTGTCGACCCTCAAGGCGCACACTCATGATTACACGGGCTAGACTATTACTCTTGTATTTTAGGGAGGAGATTGTGGTGGTGTGTCTAAGGTAATAACCGAGTGTAATTTTTTTTTTATACAGTATATGATTAAATGTTGACAGTAAAGAAGTTAAGGTGTTTGGTAGTGCCAGAAGCCAAACATAAGTGCTCATCAAAGGTTTAGGATGATTTTCAAATGAACTGTCATACCCGATAGGCTATTTCACACCCATGTGCTTATTGTGGTGTCATGCCCTGGTGATTATCCCATTATTCTTGACGTGGTATAGTGGCCTAGACTTGTTGGTTCATTTGCAGTTGGTTTCATGTGGTAGTTTCGTCTGTCGTAATACTGTATTCATGTGATATACCGGGTAGGAGTAGGCTGTTGGTTATTTTATTCACAGGGACTAGAAAACTTAATACGTTCCCATTAAATGAAACTTTGAAATTCTTAATATTGATACCTATGAAGATGTTAATGTCTCGGACCATAATTAATTCAAGTATTGGTTCCAAAGGCTCTACCGTAGTTATAAACGTTAGGTAGCGCGTGGTTTAGTTGGAACACTGCCCATATGGTACCGTATTGATATTGAGGGCATAGCCGAGGTCCGGTATGGTTTGAATCTGCAGCTCATTACGTTTACCTTCTGTTATGTAATACAGTATTGCGAGTAAGCCATATGAAGCATTTCCCTAATTCACCCTCATTAGCATGGTTAAGTTTTTAGGATTATGAATTGGTTTGGGTGTAAAGAACATTCAGATGGATGTATATATTAACACATTATATAGATATAATATAGAGCTTACAACTGTTAACGACTCGCCAGACGCGTTAATGGATAACTTCACTAATATTGAAATTACGATGAATTCAGGTTGGAGTAGGTTGCTTCGACGTTGAAATTAAAACATTCATTAGGTCGTCTGACTGTTCTGTCCTGAGATATGTGTTCATTGTAATTGTATTTCAGTGTCATAGCGTATGAATAAGGTAATAACTCCAACATCTTCCATTTTGATATTTTCTTTAAGTGTTACCGAAGACTGTTTACAAATCCGACTTATCAAAACTAAGAATTGTGTGAGAAAAAACGCGTGTTGGCTCACTGAAGGAGATAGTCTAACTTAGTCTAGATGACAGTCACATTCTAACACGTTGCTCATGTGCTTAATTTGTGTCGTTATATGGCGTAGTGTGTTTTAAGTTCTTCGGGCGTTCTCAGAATACATCATGATTAAGTTGCAGATTCTTCAGGATATTATTGCTTATGTTTTCTGGTTAGTGTTGACGGTCGTGTTCCGGAAGTGAGTTTTACTGCTGCCTTACTGTTGAGTACGATGCTAAAATAAGTTTATTAACGGCGGTACTGATTGAAAACATGCATGCCGCAGCTCCCGTGAAGTCGCTATGCATTGGTAGCTGATTCAACCGTTGTTCATGCCAGTACAGGTTCATCACTGCAGCAGCAAGGAATTATGTTTAAAGCTTCGATCTCTCACAATATATTAGAGGGAAAAAAATCACCTAAATAATTGTTTTATTTGATGTGTAGTCCTCCACTGTCTCAAGCTGTCTTGCTCATTATATCCCCCCCCCCCTTCTCCCAGCTTATGTTAAATGGGGTCAATATAGTGTTAGTGACCTACTATTTCCATCTAGTAACTTAAGAAAGGTGTCATGGATCAAAATACGTAGGTAAGGCTTTATAAACAAATTCTTATCATTAGTTGGGTTAATTAGCGTTTTTCATATATTGTTAAGTGCAGAAAATGTTTATTGAATGTTAATAGAAACTAAGTAATGTTTTACAACTTATATAATACAGTATGTCTAAAATGAACTGTAGAATGTTTTGGTTGTGGACGAGCGGTACAAATGGCCCCAATACAGTGGTTGGAACACTGAAATGAGAATAACTCGTTCGATCTGAGCAAAAGACGTTCGTTCGACAGTATGATGTAATTTAACCGACCGAGGTTAACACACACCCACGACCAGAATGTCCGGTAGTGTACAGTAACGTATTCCGGATTACAATATAATGTACAGAGAATTGATGAGGACCTCGCTTCATTGTCCAGTGTACAGTAAGATAAATAAATGAGAATAGATATGTAAATATAATTGGTGAGTAAACAAAAACACTGAAGCCATTTGATTCTGTTAGTGCTATTGTTTGTGATGACATTTACGAGCTAATGTCTATTATTTTTATCAGGGAAATTTGACAACTTGGTATTTGAGCGTAAGTAAGGTGTTTATGTTGATAATTAAGGCGTTGGGGAACCTTGGTGTGTGTGTGTGTGTGTGTGTGTGTGTGTGTGTGTAAAATAAATGATTACGCATACAAGTTCAGAACACAAGTATTAATTAGCACTGAAAATCTAGAGTGTAAAATTACACTTGGGTTACTAGACAGACAGACAGACACCCACTATTACTGGCCAAACCGGAATTCCCAACCAAGATCTCGATTACACAGGTTGATACGGTACGTTATAATTTGACCGTAAATAATAATAATAATACAACGTATTAAATCACCTCACGTCGACCACTCTATAAGATGGTCAAATATGGCACCAAGACCTTCCCGTAGTAGGTGTTGTTGTCTTATTTCCACCTACAGTAAAGGGAAAAATTAAGAATCTCTATGACGATCTGTATAAGGAGTCGTTGTTTCCCATGAGAAATTAATTTACAAAAAAAATGGAGGATAATTGTGATGAATTTATTGCTGTGTGGTTTAACTCAAGTGGGCTGTTGCATCACTAGGGGCGGTCAGTTGGGTAAAATCTAATTGTCTTAAGACTGGGGTAGTAATCTGGCCTCGGTGTAGCGTCAAAATATTATGTATTCTGTTACTTAAATTACCCCGTCCAGAATCGTGTATGTGCGTTAGGTTAAGTTTGATTAAAATAAAAGTGTATATATATATATATATATATATATATATATATATATATATATATATATATATATATATATATATATATATATATATATATATATATAAATTAGGGTAGGTTAGATTAGGATATGTTAGGTTCGGGTAGACTGGATTACTTTGGGTTAAGGTAAGTGTATTACTGTGTTGATGCTTGTGTCTTATCTGCCTCCGTTAAGTTGAGAAGGAAACAAGGTTGGAGGTAGATACAGCACTTGTCTCGTGTCCTTAGGCTCGTTGGTTCGATACTGGCCTTTCCCAGTACATCTACCTGTAAATAGGTATATTTATGTTTACGTATTACATGTTTAGGAAACAGTGTGTTGTATCCCTGGCACACACACACACACACACACACACACACACACACACACACACACACACACACACACACACACACACAAACACACACACACACACACACACACACAGAAATCCGACTCAGTTTATTTTCGCTAAAGAGTCGGATCTGCATTAGCCTGTGTACAAAATAAACGGCCCTGGGTCGCAGAAAATCGATTCGGTTATACTGTACGGTACCTGTAATGTGAATTTGTCAGAAGCCGTAGCGTACAACAGTGAATATAAACCAACTATTAAGATAAGCCTAGATGGTTGTTTGTATACAACTAAGTCCAGCGAAAACAATTGCGATCCAGACCACAGCCGACAAATATAAACTTACCGACGCATTATGTACCGCACCCAGCAAGTACCACAGCTCGAACTCCCCGCGCTGCCATCACCATCAGGTTGGGATGTTGGGGAGGTAGGAAGTATGAACCCCTCCTTCAGTAGGGTGTCCCGAGGGTGGCAACGAGAGTCTTGACGTCACGTGTCGTCATCTCTCGCATCCACAAATGAGTCGGAATGTTTGTTCAGCCACAAACGGTTTATTAACGCCTCTGGTACAAGACGCAGATGACAACATATGGCTGACTGTATCTTAGCTAAGGTGAGGGTGTTCTTTGGTGTTGAGTTGTTAGCGGCTGGCACTCGTCTCTGCCCTGGGAATATACTCGGGAAATGTTTGAAGTTTGTGAAGCTACAGTGTTAGGTGTGGCTCTTTATGCCAGAAGCCATATATGTTATAATCTGTGTACAGGTAAAGGGCCTTCATATGCACGATGTATATATGTGAATGCATGCGTTTCTATTTGCTTGTGCGTTTATGTGTGTTATTTAACCAGGGAAAGCTTGCGTTAGTCCTGTAAGCCTTATGGACGCTGCTCAAACCTGTTAGAACCTCAGGTCACAACCCTTTACTGTTTTGATCGTGTTTGAGGAGACACGTCGGCGACCTTCATGTGTAATTACTGTATACTATTCAGACCCTCGCGTAGCCTCGTTGTGTAAGGAGATTCAGGGGTCAACCAACCTTCGTCATCCAGGGAAGTTTCACTATTCTGGTCATTATCTAGGAGCATTCCCACGCTGCTCACCTGAATGATAGGAGGTGGAAACCCTGGCCGTCAGGTGTGTGTGTGTGTGTGTGTGTGTGTGTGTGTGTGATGATAAAGCGACCTATGATGTAGTCAGCATACTCGCCTCACAGGAGAATGATCCGGGGTTCTATTCCTTGGGGGGGGGTGAGATTGGATAAGTGTCTTTACACCGCTTGCCTCCGTCTGTCCAGCAGTAATTGGAAACTTGGATGTTAATCGATTGACGAATCGTGTTCCGAGGTAATTATTAGCCAGTGTTGTTGGCGAGTTGCCTGGTCTTGAGTTTACTCTTGTGTTGGCGACAGTTTATATACCTTAAACTGACTCCTTTGGTGACCATAGGGCCCGGCCAGCCTCGAACACCACTGGCGGCGGATGTTATTGTTGATGTACTATAATGATAATAACTTACTGTTTTTTCCGAGTTTTGGAGACACTGAATCTCGGTTTACAATGTGTCATAGTAGGCAGTATATAACAGGAATTACCGTATAACAATGTAATTATTTAACATTGCCAATTATAATGAACCTTAGCTAATATCTTACTACCTTGGAGGATTGGTAAAAACAGCCTGGGAACGTTTAGAGGCTGGTGGTCCTAATACGTGTTAGTTATAACTTGTGCTTTGATTATTACTCCGGCCACGAGGTGTGTTTACTTCTGAGTACAGTGACGTAACTTACCTGTGTACCATATGCCAACGACTTGGGTAAAAATAACAAAAGCGTGACATGATTAGTGTGTGTGTGTGTGTGAGTGAGTGAGTGAGTGAGGGAGGGAAGGCGTCCGGAAAGTATGAAAACCTAACTCCATTTCCCGAGTTGATGTAACAATATTAATAATTAATTTTCCTTATTCATGCTGCAAAATCAGTTAAGTTCCCCGAATTATATAAACATGAAAGGTAAAATATTGCCCCCCCAAGTGCTCCCTCTTTATTACCCCCTGGCACAAGGAACGTCGGCACTAGTTGAGAAAAACAATGGCTGTCAACACGGATGGCGGTAAACACATAAATATACTACACTAGGCTAAGGCTCTCCGCTACAACACTACCACCTCCTCCTGCTACCTTCACACACACGAGTCTGAAAGGGTTGACCAAGATAGATAAGGAAATAGTAGAGAGAGAGAGAGAGAGATGAGGCGGGATGATAAGGCCCCCACTCTCCAGGAACTAACCTAGGCATCTCTATACTGTACGTCGTTGTGTTGTGTTTACTGTGTGTTGGTGATTGTTTTGAGTACTCTGAAGGCCACCATGTTCTAAGACGCTGTGTGTGTTCGTTGTGTGTCTATCTTTCTATTCGTTTTATTTGCTATTTCCTGTTTATCTCTTTAATAGCTCAAGTTTTTTGTATATATATATATATATATATAATGGACTGAATTATTGTTTTATTGTTGGTGATCCGAGAGCCAGGTTTATGAAGCATCCTCCGCTACACCTTAACTTAAATATCCATATAGTTATTTTTTATTTTTGTTTCCATGTGTTGTATCGTCAGCATCAGTATTCTATTGAAGAGATATTATTATGTCACTGGCTTATGAGTGTCATTGAGTGAGTGGTGTCAGTTTTCTATACATTCAAAATCTGTTTCTGAACCAACCTTTCGAGGGGGATATGTGACGTTCCCCGGAGTATGGATTCTGGGTTTCAGTTTTGGTTCCTTAATTAGTACTAAATGAACGTATCTGGCGAAGTTAGTCTCGTGTATTTGTGTTTTTCTTAAAGTTAGTTAATTATTACCTAAACTCTTACGTCTTTTGATGGACAAGGATGAAGATTCAAGAAACATTTGCGATTCCGAAATCAAAATAGTTCCTTGGTGGGTCTGGCATCTCACCTATCATTTACCTGGGCAACCCTGACACGTGTTATTATGTTCCCTGAAGGTGAGATCATGAAGCATTATCACAACATGGGGGTGTTTCATCATCCTGTAAAATGATTAGGTAAAGTTCGAGTGTTTCATCTGAGGTTCACGATATGAGTTCACTATTTCCTCACTCGGTTGAATTGAAAATGATTTATATACTGTAGTGTGTTCATGAATTTTACTACAGGTGGTGTAATTTGCATGATAGATTACTCTGTAGCTTATACCTCGCTTACAAAATGTACCTCTACACCAAACTTGGATTCTGGTTGATTGGAAATTCTCTCAAAGGCTTATCCATTAAATTGAGATAAAAGAACGTAATTAAAACACTTATTAAAAGCTACCATGCATATACTGTACACCTTTACGCCAGAATCTCCCATTGAAACAACACTCGGCAGGTTTTTAGTCTCACCTGGGCAGATTGAGGTCACCGTGAGGCAAAGGGCAATAAAAAGAAGAAAAAAAACACTGCATAATATAATAAGAAACTCGTATAATAGCCACAAAAAAAACAACATTTGTGTGGCGTGAAGGTGAGTGGATGCCAGTACAGTACCTCACCACCAGGAAGGAAGGTCATGTGTGAGAGGTGGTAAGGTAGTAAGTGTCTGCAACCCTCAATAGTGGGTGGTGATGGTGGTTGGTGATGGTGGTTGGTGATGGTGGTGATGGCCGTGGTGTCGTGGTATTAACAGTCCTCTTTGACTTTAACAAACACCTATTATAATATCTCTAGCTGGAGCGTGTAACGTTCAGGATGTGACCTTTAACTACGATAAGAAATTATATTGTAACGCAGGTGTGGTCCTTGTCGTAGATTAACATATATATTAATTCATGGGAGATTATTGCGTGTTTTTGCTCTCGTTACGGCGGCCAACTCATGATATTTGACCTATTGTGAGGGACGGTTACTGGTCCTGACTTACCCAAATGACGAGCTTGGTAGTCACACACTCTGTGATTGATGGTAAATACTTGTTTAATATATAAGGGTTTTCATTTTAAATTGTCTACTAATTAAAATAACCCAGGTGATGTATGGAGTGATTTTTTTTGCTACTGAAACAAATTATTTTTATTATCTTACCGTGAAAAATATTATTTACCTCAGTCTTCAAACTTTAGCTTTATATCAGTTATCAGTGATGCAGCGCTATAGTTTGTCTCATCTATAGTTAGTGGTTTAAGAGTAGGTAAGTCTCCACCTCCTTATATTTCCAGGTACTTTTAATTATGTCTTTTCTTGGGTCATCTACCTTGTTATTAATTGTACCCCAGAATGTATATAACTTTTTCATTCATTTATTGTATGTATGTATGTTTGTATATATGTATGTGTGTGTGTAGTATGTATGTATGTGTGTACGTGTAGTTTGAATGTGTGTGCGTGTAGTGTGGAAAACAACGTAATATATAAATTTACATAATGATACTAATGTGTAAATAAATATTAAACACTTTACAGCTTCACCCTACGTGCTGGGAGACATCTTAAGAATAAACAAAAATATAATTAAATCTATTTACACTTTGACAGAGACGTAATTAGGAGACAAATTAATAATGTCAATAAAATAATAATGTGTCCACAGCTCTCACACCATCAGTGGGTATAAGGGACTGGTGAAGCTCTTAACCAGATCTATCTCTACTTTGATACCTAGTTGACCTTTTATCAGTGTTATCTATGGAGGTGATACAAGGAGTGCATGTGTATTGGGTGTCATGTGGCCGGCTGAGCTGAACTATCCGGCGGTCCATTCAGCCTTGACGACACATTAGGCTTGTGGGGAAGAGGTAGGAGGTGGAGGGGGCAGGGATGGTATTGGACAGACACTATCCCACCTATCCCCACTCATCCCACTCCATATGGTTATTTCCCTCTCCAGCTATATCTCACTGGTTATATAATCTCACGTGACTTTTTCTCGGATAATTTTTCCCTTAGATGATACTTTTGAGTTTTCCTCCCTTGTTGTCTCCCTTCAATGGTAGGTTATGTAAGACGTTGGGTTAGGTTAGGTTTATTTAGATGTGTTTCTTTTATTTGACTGATTCCCATAATTTATAAGTGTCCCCCAAGCGAGAGAGAGAGAGAGAGAGAGAGAGCGTGGCTGTGACCTCTGAACTGGTATCTCGTGTGTCAGATGATAAGGCGGCTTCCTCTGTGTCCAACTACCACCACCACCACCCTGTTACCTGTGTTAGTGGAGTACTAACCCCTCAAAGGACACACACAGAGAGAGAGAGAGAGAGAGATATGTGTACTTAAATCCCATTGCGGATTATTATAGCACTGCCCATGTGTGTTGGATCTTGTAGAACCAAGTGTTTTAAAACATTAGGACCTACCAGCAGATTAACACACACACACACACACACACACACACAATCACACAATAACTTAATGGTATAATGTTTGAAGTCATTTCAGTTTATTTAGTCATGTAGATACGAGTTAATTTTTAGAATGACGTTCTTTTTGACCCGTTGTATGTTTAGAATGTGAAGCATTTGACCTCGGAAGCCTTTATTTATTTCATTCAGATATTTGGTGTGTGGGGGGGGGTCTGTATGTGGGAGTATCTGGTAGGGTGGTGTCTGCTGGTTGGGGTGTCTGCTGGTTGGGGTGTCTGCTGGTGGGGGTATCTGGTAGTGGGGGGTGTCAGATATATTCCCCCTTTGGTAACTCCTAAAGCTGCTGTTGGTGTATTTTTAGAGTCATAAGGTCAATAAAGGTCAAGAACACCTCGTCATAAAAGGCCCTGTACCTAACTGGCATGTCGACACCTCACTCAAGTGCAGTCCAGTCCGCTCTTAAGTTTCAGTATTATATTGTGGGTGAAGGAAAGTGTGTGTGTGTGTGTGTGTGTGTGTGTGTGTGTGTGTTTCAGAAATATCTCAGGACTTGGTGGGTGGAACGGGTTTCATCGGTCAGGGATTTTATCGATTAATTTGAGGATGTATGTTGTGCGACCCGTATTTATCACCAGTTGTCCAAGAGCTATATGTGGTGCTTATGTTCAGGTGATGTAATAATGATACAAGTGGAGGAGTTCCTTGAGCCAAGTGTAGGTGTGGTATACAGTAGTCTTTAGGGTGGGAGTGAGGGCAGGTGGGTAGTGGAGGTGAGGGCAGGTGGGTAGTGGAGGTGAGGGCAGGTGGGTAGTGGAGGTGAGGGCAGGTGGGTGGAGTGAGGGCAGGTGGGTAGTGGAGGTGAGGGCAGGTGGGTAGTGGAGGTGAGGGGTGGGTAGTGGGGGTGGGGGCAGGTGGTGGTGGAGGTGAGGGCAGGTGGGTGAGTGGGAGGTGAGGGCAGGTGGGTGGTGAGGGGCAGGTGGGAGGGAGGTGAGGGCAGGTGGGTAGTGGAGGTGAGGGCAGGTGGGTAGGTGAGGGCAGGTGGGTAGTGGAGGTGGTCAGTGGAGGTGAGGGCAGGTGGTCAGTGGAGGTGAGGGCAGGTGGTCAGTGGAGGTGAGGGCAGGTGGGTAGTGGAGGTGAGGGCGTCAGCAGGTCGGGGTAGCGGAGGTTGATGGGGCCGGCTAGTAGTGGTGTTTGGCCTTGACCAATGGCCCGGTTTGGCCCGTCCCTGGCCCGGCTTAACCCGGCCCTTACCTTGGCAGCCTCTTGCCTTCCTCGCCCCAACTCGGCCCACTTCTTCGCCCCCGCCTCTCTTCCTCTCCTCTTGGCCCATCACTGTGGCCAAGACCTCGGCCAGATGCTGGTGGTAGTACTACTGTGACCCTTAGCCACATCTCCCTTTACCCTTTATCCACTCAACATGTCTACATCCTCCCCCATCCCTTCTCTCCAACACTCCCCTTCCCCTAATTCCTTCCCTTCTTTCCTACCCTTATATCCACTTCTCTTCTCCCCTTCTCCTCTCCTCTCCCCTTCTCCTCTCCCCCCTTCACCTGTGGTACACCTATATTTATCCCATATAGGGCAGTACTGGAGGAGGGTACTGGATGGTCTATACTGGGGGGGGGGCCTCCGGTAGCTCTCGTGTGGCTGTGGTAGAGGTGGTGGTAGTGGTGTTAGAGTTTCTGGTGGTGGTAACGGGACTACCTCACTCCGGGACGACCTTACTACAACAACTACCGTACCTCAGTTAACGACCTCTATATATAGGACTTCGCCAGGGACCAACAGTTAGCTAAGAGAGACGACAACACTCACTCACTGTCCCCCTGAGGTCGTACCCAACACAACAGACGAGTAGCAAAGTGAGCCAGTGCGACGCCACGACGTGATTCTCATGTGTAACAACGACACAGTGGGTCAGGGAGAGTGGTGGACTGGCCTCACCTGCTACTACTGCTGGCCTGCCTCTGCTTACCACTGCCTGTTCTAAGGGTATATTGCTTGTCTGTTACCTTTGATCACTGCTTGCTTGCGACCTTCCGTCACCTTTTTTGCCTGTGACCTTCCAACTGCTTGCCTGCGACCTTCCATCACTGCTTGCTTGTTTGCGACCTTCCATCACTGTTTGCTTGCTTGCGACCTTCCATCACTGTTTGCTTGCTTGCGACCTTCCATCACTGCTTGCTTGTTTGCGACCTTCCATCACTGCTTGCTTGTTTGCGACCTTCCATCACTGTTTACTTGTTTGCGACCTTCCATCACTGCTTGCTTGTTTGCGACCTTCCATCACTGTTGTTTGCGACCTTCCATCACTGCTTGCTTGACCTTCCATCACTGTTTGCTTGTTTGCGACCTTCCATCACTGCTTGCTTGTTTGCGACCTTCCATCACTGTTTACTTGTTTGCGACCTTCCATCACTGCTTGCTTGTTTGCGACCTTCCATCACTGCTTGCTTGTTTGCGACCTTCCATCACTGTTTGCTTGTTTGCGACCTTCCATCACTGTTTGCTTGCCTGCGACCTTCATCACTGTTTGCTTGTTTGCGACCTTCCATCGCTGCGCTTGTTTGCGACCTTCCATCACTGTTTGCTTGTTTGCGACCTTCCATCACTGTTTGCTTGTTTGCGACAGCCTTCATCCACTGCCCTTTGCGACCTTCCATCACTGTTTGCTTGCTTGCGACCTTCCATCACTGCTTGCTTGTTTGCGACCTTCCATCACTGCTTGCTTGTTTGCGACCTTCCATCACTGCTTGCTTGTTTCGACCTTCCATCACTGTTTGCTTGCTTGCGACCTTCCATTACTGCTTGCTTGTTTGCGACCTTCCATCACTGCTTGCTTGTTTGCGACCTTCCATCACTGCTTGTTTGTTTGCGACCTTCCATCACTGTTTGCTTGCCTGCGACCTTCCATCACTGCTTGCTTGTTTGCGACCTTCCATCACTGCTTGCTTGCCTGCGACCTTCCATCACTGCTTGCTTGTTTGCGACCTCCCATCACTGCTTGCTTGCCTGCGACCTTCCATCACTGCTTGCTTGCCACCATCCTTTACAGTTGCAGTACAAGTGTGCCAAGGATAAAGTGAAGATATTATCAGTAGTGAATAACAGTGTACCGTAATGTGTGTGTGTGTGTGTGTGTAGGGTAACGACACATCGCCATTGTAACTGTTGGAACCCGAGTTATCAGAAGCTTGGGGTAGTGGGTCACCTGGGAAGAGGAGGAGGAGGTAGGAGAGAGAGGGAGAGAATATGGATGAAGACGGAGGTATGCGAGAGGAGAGGGAAGAGATAAAGGAAAACTGGAATAGGTGGAGGAAAATAATGAATAGGAGAAATAGGAAAGGAGAAGGAAAGGGGAGGAAGAAAGAGGTGGGGTAGGTGGAGGAGGAGGAAAAAAGTGGGTGAGGAGAAGGGAGTGTTTGAGACAGGTGAGTCAGGTAGGCCTATTTTTTGTTTGGTGGAATGAGGCCTATATAGAATTGTTTTCTTTCTTCTTCTTGTTTGTTAAGTGTATCTTTATCAACACTGCCCTTGTCACTATACTCTGGAATTACACACACACACACACACACACACACACACACACACACAGCTATGTCTCGGCTTATACCTGGTGAGTGGTAGAGAGTGGCACCAGCAGGGCACCAAGACCAATGGCATCCTGGTAGCCTCCCCGCACCTCCCTGAAAGTGGGCACCAATTTAACCTAACCTAACCTCATCATTATTATTAGAGGTCCGTTAGGATTGGCCCCAAGCCTAATGGTAAGGTGAGGTTAGGTCAGGTCAGGTCCCAGTTAATCATTTACCATATAGAGGCGGTGAGTAGTGACGCCCCCAACACCTCGCCTCATTGTTATTATTAGTCGTGTTTCCCCGAAGACGGACGAACGGATGTGTGGAGTTTTCTCGTGGTCATCTTTTGGCTCCTGATGTTTCGTGTGTGTGTGTGTGTGATTTATTTATACGGAAATATATCTGTCTATTTCTTTATTTAGTGGTGGTTGTGGTGGTGGTAGTTGTGGTGAAGGAAGTGGCAGTGGTGGTGGTGGTGGAGTGTCTGGACGGGTGGAGTACGACCCGACCCAACCCAGCCTCGCCTTGTATTGGTGCTTCCCATTTTAATTGCTAGAGTCCGGGCGAGACACCACGAGTTCCCTTACTGTGTGTGTGTGTGTGTGTGTGTGTGTGTGTGTGCGCGTGCGCGTGCGTCTCTTGTGTTGTAGGTCAAGTGGGTTTGGTTAGGTTAGGTTGCGTTAGGGTGAGTTTGGTTAGGGCTCAGTAACAGTAGGATAGAGTTATTATACGTATAACCAATCAGTGTGCTTAAGCGCGTGACCCAGCTCTCAGGGGACGTGAGATCGGGTCATATAGATTGACCCTGTTTGACATGCCGGTAAAAGAGGCAACAGTAGCAGCAACAGGAGTAGGACCAGCAACAACAGTAACAGCAGCGACACCAGTAGCATTAAGGGACAGTAAAAGTAACAACAGGAGGAGGAGCAGCGGCCACAGTAGTAGTCGTACAGGTAGAAGAAGGTGCAACAGGTATGCGAGTAGTCTCCAGGTATGGGTGGTCGTATGGCCCCCAGCCCCACGCCCATAGTCCGCCCCTACTCCATCATTATCTCCTCCATAACCTCTGGTCTCCTATAGCTGGTCTCCATGTTTGACCCTTCCTTACCATCGCCACCTTGATCTCCTACGCATCACAAATCTCCATCATTGGCTGTCATAACTCTGCACCAATGTGTCCATCTTTGGTTCTCTTCTCCCTCCACCATTGTCTCCATCACCCCCCCCTTCATCCGGACCCCTTGACTTAGGGCTCATTAGGACTGGACCCCAATCCTTAATGGTTTGTTTAGGTTGAAACCCCTTATTAAAGATATTGGGGCCCATCTGAACTACTCGTCCTCAACACACGCACTTCTTTCTCTCCCCCTCGAGTGAAATTAATACTTTACCAGAGGCGTAGTGATGATGAGGAGTATAATGATGATGATTATTATGATAATTATAATGATGAACAGGGGGAGAAGGAGTGAGATGCAGCCCCCCACAGTCATTCACCTCCCCTCCTCTCCCTCCTCCCCACTTCCTGGGTCCAGGGTCACCTCTTACAAGGTCACCAGCTACAGGATACTATTATTTGACGTGTCTAGTGTGACTGACTCACTACTGTAACAGTCTGTCTAGTGTGACACTTTATCTAGTATGACAGTCTACTGTAGTTAATAGTCGGTGAGAGGACTGTTTTTGGTGGTGGTGGTAGTGGTAGTGTGGTATAGCAATAGAGATGAATTAGGTAGTGGTAGTGGTTGTTGTGGTGGTAGTGGTGGTAAGGTACAGGAATAGAGATGATTTAGATAGTGGTAGTGGTGGTGATTGAGGGCCGTGTTTGGTAGCAGGAAGAGAGAGAGAGAGAGAGAGTAATAGTGGTGGTGCAGTGGATGATTGTGGTAGTGGTAGAGGGAGTGTGGGTGCCCATCCCTGGCAGTGGTGGCGGCTGCGGTGGGTCGTGGTCGTGGCGGGTCAGGCGCGGGTTGAGGCTGGCAAAGTGACCTGGCCAGCCTCCAGCAGGGCAGGTGTGTGTGGGCGACCTCCTACCCCTCCCCCCTTCCCCCTCCTACCCCTCCCCCTTCACCCCCTCCTCTACCCCCTTCCTCTACCCCTCTGTTCCCCCCTCCCCTATCCCTACCCATCTCTTCCCCCCTTCCCCCTCATCCCCCCTCACCCCCACACACTGCTAACAGACGGTGAGGTCGTGAAGGCACGCTGTGTTGCAATCGTAGTCGAAGGGAACTACTGCTATCGTCTTGTTGAAGGTACATAGTTGTATTAACTCCCGATGCTTTACTGTGTACCGTGTTACTGAGGGCAAGGATTCACTCACTAAGTACCTAACTACCGTCTTACTGTAATAGATGGTAAAGATGATCCTAACCTAACCTAGCCTAGCCTATTATTATTATTATCATCATCATCATCATTGTTATTTTTCTACCTGTCATTGTATTTCATGTATACTGTCCTTCCTCCTCCCCCTCTACTCCCCCTCACTTCCCCCACTCCTCCCCTTCCCCTACTCCTCTTCTCCTACTGTGTTCTCTTGCTCCATCTTGACCTCAGCTTCTCGGTAAATTATATTAGTGTCCTTCCTTCATCTTGCTTCTTGCACCACCCACCAGTTCTGCCACCACCAGTCCACACTAGTCTTACTTTACCGGGAACCAGTTTTCTTACACCACCAGTTCCCTTCCCCCCAGTCTAGATCTCTTCTTACATTACCGGGAATCAGTTTCTATCACCACCACCAGTCCACCAGTTTCCGGGATAGATCTAAGAATTGAAAATAGCCCACTGAAAAACCTACGGCAAGTCATAACTCTCTCTCTCTCTCTCTCTCTCTCTCTCTCTCTCTCTCTCTCTCTCTCTCTCTCTCTCTCTCTCTCTCTCTCTCTCTCTCTCTCTCTCTCTCTCTCTCTCTCTCTCTCTCTCTCTCTCTCTGTATTAATTAACCATCAGGAAACATACATGTACAGTACGTGTCTTAGGTCAAATAATACCAGTGATGTTTCCTCTTAATAGTGTGGCATGATTCACCTGGTGTATCAAGGACATATGGTATATCATTAATAAAACCTTGGTATACTGTGTGTGTGTGTGTGTGTGTGTGTGTGTGTGTGTGTGTGTGTGTGTGTGTGTATAAGATGTGTCACAGATAATGTAATTAATGAGTTCTCCCAAGACAAAGGTAGATTGGCGCTGTACCTGAAGTAGATCAACTGATGATTAGAGACACACAGGTTTATTTCACCTGTAGATTAACCATTCTATTGTTAACCTTAACCTAACCTAAGCTTAACTTACCTAACCTAACCTTCCCTAACTTAACCGTACCTAACCTGACCTAAGCTTAATTTACCTAACTTAACCTGACCTAACCTAACCTTACCTAACTTAACCTTACCTAACCTTACCTTACCTTACCTTACCTTACCTTACCTTACCTTACCAAACCATTCTGAAGACCGAGGTTGAGAAAGTTAAGGTAAGGGGCTGGCACAGTACTGTAGTCCACCCGTATATTTGTCGTGAATTATTGCTGGCAGTGGCTAGGTTAGGGCGTGTTCAGGCCAGCCAGGTGTTGTTTAAAAGGTTCAGGGCGCGTTCAGAAGGTTCAGGGCGTGTTCGGAGGATTCAGGGCGTGTTCAGAAGGTTCAGGGCATACCTCCACGATGCCAACAGATAGGGGGCCAAGTAGCGGCGAGCGACCAGCCGGCGGTGTGACCCAGCATTGCTTAGGGCAGGACAAGCTGACCACCAAAGCCCCCACAAACAGTGGCTGGTGCAGTAGTGACGCTGTGTGTGTGTGTGTGTGTGTGTGTGTGTGTGTGTGTGTGAAGTTACTAAGATATCATGTTTACGTGTACAATACTTCCTGACACGACAAAACACAGTGAAACTCCCGGATGAAAGATGTTTGTGTGAGAAAAAGTGGATAGAGATGGAAGGGGTGTGGGTCAAACTGGTGTGGAACTACCGGCGGACGGGTGGGGGGTGGGTGGGTGTACGGGCAAGAGGGTGGCTAGGTGAGCAACATGATGATAGGTTGGGTGAGGTGATTGGATAGGTGGCGGGAGGACCAAAAGGTGGAGAGGAGGATGATTGAGTGGGTAGGAGTCTGGATGGTTGGGTGGGCAGGAGGCTACGTGGTTGGGCAGGTGTCCAGGTGACCCAGCATTGCTCTGGGCAGGACACAGTGGTGGGCTGCCCTGGCCTCTCATTGGCTGGCCCTCACCCACCTAGGGATGCTATGGCCGCTACCCGTGTCCGTCCACTCCTGCAGGGCCACCAGACACCCCCTTCCACCCCCACCAGACACCCCCCCTCTACCCCCACCAGACATCCCTCCACCCCCACCAGACATCCCTTCCCACCCCACCAGACACCCCCACTCACCCCACCAGACATCCCCCTCCACCCCCACCAGACATCCCCCTCCACCCCCACCGGAGCCTCCCCTCCACCCCACCAGACCTCCCCTCACTACCCAGCCGATCCCTGCTGCCCCCCCCTTCCCACCTCTATCCCTCTCTTCCCCACAGCAGTACACCTGGTCTCCTGTTACTTCTCTATTCCTCTACTCTATTAGGAAAACACCCTGTCTCCCCCCTCCTCTGCTTCCTCTGTCTCCTCCCATCTCCCTAACCGGAACATTAACCCCCCCCGCCCCCCTCCACCTTCAGAGGGGTGAGGAGGGGGAGGAGGAAGTAGACCTTGGTTAAGTTTTAAGTTGGCCTTTTGCTGAACCTTTTTTTTAAGAGGGGTTAACCTTTGTGGTCAGTGCACAAAGCGGGACAGCCATCCCTGTCCTACAAACAATTTCTAGTTTCATCCAAAGTTTACAGGCCGAGTGTACCGCTGTGTTGTCCTGGGCCTACACACTCAAAGGTTTGGTCGCTAAATGACTCTAGAATTCCTTGAGACTAAATATAGTCTCTAGGTTGTTAACTTAGTTTATTTACCTCTTGTTAGGACGTAAAATGAATCTGAGTGAATCCAGAACCGGGTTTTTGTGTCTTGTGGCGAGTCTTTTAGGATACGGTAGTCTTACACAATTGGGATTGATTGATTGGGGTAATTACATCCCTGGCGACGCAACAACTTTACCGAATTTGGAAACTAGGCCTATTAGAGCAGGCGGCGAGAGTACTTTGACAGGTTGGATGTGTTCTATTGGTAATGTGGACAGTGCGAAGACAGGTTGGGTAGTATTCTAACAGAGACTTGAGCAGGTTTGGGTAGTTCTTGAACCGGTTGTCAGTATTCGAACAGGCTGGGGGTAGTACTTGGGCAGGCTGGGGACGCGTGCCCAAAGAATGTGTACTGTACCTACCGGGACGAAAGGAAGAATGTGTGGAGGTGGTAGTGGAGGTCGAGCTGTAGGGTTACTGTGTCGAACTGGTAGGTGGTTGGCTGGTAGGTAGTTAGATAGTTAGGGTGGTGATAGATAATCACTAAATAGGTAGGAATGTAGGTTACGAGGATACACACTAGGTAGGTACTATAGGTAGGAGCCGACACACTAGGTAGATACTATAGGTAGGAGCCGACACACTAGGTAGGTACTATAGGTAGGAGCCGACACACTAGGTAGATACTATAGGTAGGAGCCGACACACTAGGTAGATACTATAGGTAGGAGCCGACACACTAGGTAGGTACTATAGGTGGAGCCGACACACTAGGTAGGTACTATAGGTAGAACCGACACACTAGGTGAGTACTGGGTAGGGGCAGAGCACACTGGGTACTATGGGTAGGAGCCGACACACTAGGTAGGTACTATGGTGAGGAGCCGACACACTAGGTAGATACTATGGTAGAACCGACACACTAGGTAGGTACTATGGGTAGGGAGCCGACACACTAGGTAGATGCACTATAGGTAGGAGCCGACACACTAGGTAGATACTATAGGTAGGAGCCGACACACTAGGTAGGTACTATAGGTAGGAGCCGACACACTAGGTAGATACTATAGGTAGGAGCCGACACACTAGGTAGATACTATAGGTAGGAGCCGACACACTAGGTAGGTATATGAATCAGTGATAGTGTCTGGACAAGGGCTAGAGCCAGTGTCAGTGTCTCGTGAAAATGCCTGACAGGTGTGAGAGCCAGTTGACAGTGCCTGACGTCGGTGAAAGCAGCACCAGTAGAGAGAGAGAGAGAGAGAGAGAGAGAGAGAGAGATCCCTTCCGAACAGGTCACTGAGCCTGCCTTAGCCCTGTCAGGTGGTAGTGCTGGAGAGGAGGAAGAGATTTATTTAGGGGAAGGGTGGAGTGTAAGGGGTGTGCCCAGGCCTCAGGGGGTAATCCAGGTACAGGGGAGAGGTGCCAAGGTAAGGTAGGGAGTCACAGCTATTGGGCATGGGTATGACGAGAGTTAAAGTACAGCTTGATAGTGTAACATACCCTACCTGCTCATGTTGGCCTCAGCGTCCTGCTAAATCCCGCAGTCATGTGGTTAGGTTAGGTGAGTTAGATGAGGGTTTATCTTTGGGTGAGGTGCGCCGGAGTGGATACAGCGTTTGCCTCCTGTCTTAAGGGTCGCCGCCAGTATCAACAATGAGAAGCGTTCGGCGTTACTCCCCAGTGACGCGCTTGAGAGACAAAATAAGGAAGGCAGGAGACCATTATAGATTATGACTGACACTTCAACAAACTTTAATACCTTCAAATGGCATAAGACCCCGATCTATGTAAACAATTGTCAGTATAAGCATTCATCACCGCCTGGCATACTCATTAACTCTACACTCACCCGTTAAGGGAAACTACGTCAGACGAACGCTCGCTCGCCTTCCGTCAGCAGGGGTGTTTCTTTTGGTACCAGGAAGAGGGTCAGGTCTGGCCAGCGTGATCTTCAAGTGGTGATCATGTATAAGCTTGGTGAGGTGCTGGCTGGTGTAACCTTGTCATGGTAATGGAACCAGCTTGTCACTATGCTGGCTGGTGTAAGCTTATAAAGGTGGTGTAAGCTTATAAAGGTGGTGTAAGCTTGGTGTGGTATTGGCTCAAGCTTATCGTGGTGTTGGCTGGTGTGAGCGGTTTGACGTGGTATTGGTGACGTGAGAAAGTTGGGGTAAGTGTAGCGGTTGTCGTGGGACCTTGACCAGACGTGTGTGTGTGTGTGTGTGTGTGTGTGTGTGTGTTTGATGGCTCACATACATAACCCGTTCCCTCATGACTCCTCACCACGCCCATGAACCCGTACACACCCACGCCCAGCTACACTCACGCCTAGCCAAGCCCACGCCCAGCCACGCCCACGTGCCACACCCGCTGAGTGAGGAAGGTGGGTCGCTTTGAGGCGAGAAGGACGGCCACAGCTTCACGAGGCTGTCACGGTGCTGGCTGACCTTGTGCAGTGTGGATACTGTGTGGTGCGGTGCGGGTACAGGAGCTGTGTAGAGAAAGTGGGTACTGTGGATTCAGGGTTGGATGGGTAGTGTATAGTGCTATGTGGACAAGGTACTTAGCATTACGGTGCGGGTAGCGATATACTGGTAGGTGTGGGTGGGTAGAAACGGGTACTCTGTGATTTGGGTTTAGGTGAGTGGAAGCGGATACTGTGCAGTGTGGGTGGAAATGGGTACTGTGTGGTGTAGGTGGATGGAAGCGGGTACTATTTAATGCTGGTATGGATGGATGGAAATGGCTACTGTGGGTGTAAGCGGATGGTGTAGGGGGGGGGGTTAAGTAGAGCTCCGTCACACTGCTGGTGGTGGCGGACACCTTGAAGGCCTTGGGGGTTTTCCTCGCTTGTTATGTTGACACGGTGTACTGAGTGTGTGACGGTGCTGCTGTGTGACGCTTGTAGGGTGTGTGACGGTGTTGTGACGCTTGTAGGGTGTGTGACGGTGTTGTGACGCTTGTAGGGTGTGTGACGCTTGTGGGGTGTGTGGCGGTGCTTCTATGTGACGCTTTTTGCAATGTAACTAGGCTGGTTTACTGTGAATTTACATATATGTGTATGTATATATACTGTGTGTGTGTGTGTGTGTGTGTGTGTGTGTGATCTGGCAGCTAGAGTGTGTTCAGTAAGGAGCTGTGGCCAAATACTCATCACTATAGGTCCTCCTAACTTACATAAACAGTCACTAGTTAAAGCGCCCAGTCTTATATAGTGGTGATGATGGTGTGCAACAGTGATGATGGTGTAGTAATAATGATAATACAACAACAATAATAATAATGATAGAACAGGAAAATTGATAATACTGTAATAATAGGAATAATAATAATAGTAGTAATAATAGTAATAGTAATAATAATAATAATGATAATAATAATAATAATAATGCTTGCAGAAATGTAATCAAACTGATCTTGTATGCTGTTTGTTTTAGTTAGGTTAAGTTACGTTTGATAATTGTTATGTAACTATGATGTTTCATTCGTGTTATTACTTTTAAAGTTCAATAAAAAAAGTTATAAAACTTTCGTCAATTAAATAGATTTAGTTTATTTGTATGGCAAGAAATTATTAAAAATATATTAAAATGGATAAGTGATATTACAAGAGGGACTTAGCTGTAGAAGGTCACAGGTTAGGTTATACAAGGTCAAAAGTCACAAGGCCAGGTCACGTGAGGTCTACAGGATATAAAATAGATCACTGTAGGTCACAGGTTATACCACGGAAGGTCAAAGGGTTATTGCATGTGTATTAGATGGATCACGGAAGGTCAGCGATCATCATGGTAGGGCATAAAAGGTCATGGGTCATCATGGTGGGTCAGAGGTCATCATGGCTGGTCGCATAAGTTCCAGAGGTCATCATGGCATGTCATGTTAGGTCAGAGGCCATCATGGCAGGTCATGTTAGGTCAGAACATGGTGGGTCATGTAAGGTCAGAAGTCATCATGAAAGGTTGTTTACGGTCAGAGGGCATCATGGTGGGTCAAGTTAGGTCATGGGTCATCATGGCAGGTCGTATAAGGTCACAGGTCATCATGGTGGGTCACTGAAGGTCAGGATTATCATGGTAGGGCATGTAAGGTCAGAGGTCATCATAGCAGGTCGTATAAGATCAAAGTTCATCAAGATAAGTCATACGAGGTCAGATATCGTCAGGGTAGGTCATTTAAAGTCATGAGCCATCATGTTTAAGGTCAGAGGTCATTGCTGGTAGGTCATGTAGCTAAGTTCAGAGGTCACTGGTAGATCATAAAAGGTCAGGGTTCATAGTATAGGTCACAGAGGTCAGAAATTAGATTGGTGATATTCTGTGTGGTTTTGTATAAGCCAGAATAATTTTTAAATCTATTTATACTGTTTCTTTATGATTATGAGAGAGAGGAGAGAGAGAGAGAGAGAGAGAGAGAGAGAGAGAGAGAGAGAGAGAGCACAGTAGTTAGGTAAGAAATTCAGGGCGTAAGTTATATATATTTTTAAGTTGAAAAGGCGAACACACTGTCTGTAAGAGGGTGAAGTATACACCTCTGTTGCAAGGGGAAGTGAAGTGTAGGGTGTACTGTGTGTGAGGAGGACTGGGTGTAGTGTAGTGGCTGTAAGGAGTAGGGTGGGGTGTTGGGAGGAGTGTGTAGTGTAGACTGTAGAGTGTAGCAATAGAGAGAGGGGGGGTAGGGAAGCGGTGTTGGTGTTGAGGGGTAGGGAGAGGGGGTGTAGGGAGAGGGGTGTTGAGGGTAGGAGAGGGGTGTTAAGGGTAGGGAGAGGGGTGTTGAGGTAGGGGAGAGGGGTGTAGAAGGTAGGGAGAGGGTGTTGAGGGGTAGGGAGGGGTGTTGAGGGTAGGGAGAGGGTGTTGAGGGGTGGGAGGGGTGTTGAGGTAGGGAGAGGGGTGTTAGGGTAGGGAAGCGATGTTGAGGGTAGGGAGAGGTGTAGAGGGTAGGGAGAGGGATGTAGGGTAGGGGGAGAGGGGTGTTTGAGGGTAGGGAGGGGTGTAGAGGGGTAGGGAGGGGTGTTGAGGGGTAGGGAGAGAGGGTGGGGTAGGGAGGAGAGGGGTGTTGAGGGAGGCTAGGGAGGGGTCTTAGAGGGTAAGGAGAGGGGTGTAGAGGGTAGGAGAGGGGTGTTGAGGGTAGGAGAGGTGTTGAGGGTAGGGAGAGGGGTGTTAAGTGTGGGGATAGATGGACGGAGGCGTGAGGATGGGGTGTAGGGAGGGAGGTGTAGCATTAGAGGGAGGGAGGGGGGAGGTTGGGAGGGAGGGGGGAGGTGAAGAGGGTAGGGGAGGAAACAGAAGGAAGAGGGGGGGGGTGTTTTTGTAACTCAGGGAACAATCAAGGGGCATGACTAGGCCACATCCCCGCTGTGGCCAGTGGGCAGTAGTGGCTCTGTGTGGCCACTATGCAGAGCCTCTGGTAGCTTTTGGTTCCTCTGTGGCAGCCTTGTTGTGGCCACAGTAAACCCCCTTATGTGGCCCTGGGGGGAGATACTAGGCCACCACCACTAGAGGGAGGGAGGTAGAGGTCACCTTGATGGCGTGAGTGGTGGTGCAGGTCACGTAGCGAGGTCACACCCAAGGCCTCCACACATTACCTGTTCCCCCACACCTTCTCCACCACCACCACGCTCTCTGGCTTGACCACTCCACACTCTGAATGGTCGACATGAGAGAGAATAAAACACGCACACACACACACACACACACACACACACACACACACACACCACACACACACACACACACACACACACAAATTAAGTTTACAGTGTAGTACAGTGTTGAAGTATTCGTGTAGACATAAAGCGATTATCATCATCTCACAAGACCGAGGGAGTCAGGTGAGAGAGACAGACAGACAGACAGATAAATATTCACTCGGTGTCAAGGTGCTGCAGAGTCAACTAAATACTCAAAGACGATCATCAAAAAAAATTATTCAAATCCATTGCCTGATTTTACCTGCTAATATAATCCAACAACAGTTAATGTGTCTAGTGGTTCATATTATACAAGATTTTAATAAGTGTGTCAAGATCATTGTCTGACTGTGTGTGTGTGTGCTCTGAATGACGAAATACAGCTCTTGAGTATATAATTTACTTGACGTTGATACCTGGTACAGTTTAGTATTGTGTAAGTGTACCTGTAACATACTAAGGGGGGGGGGCATGTTGTGTATTATGTAACTTACCACTGTACCGTATTTTGTGTGTATAGAGTGTGTGTAGAGTATAGAGTGGTGTATTGCTTACGATTATGTGTATGCTGGTTCTAATCACCCCACTGTGTATAGACTGGCTCTAGTTATTCTACAGCATGTGATTGGTGTATTATTATAGTACAGTACAGTTTTATGTTGTGTGTTACAAGAAGAAGACTGAGGAGGAAGGTGAAGAGGAGGAGAAGCGTGGTCGAGAAGGAGGAATAGGAGGTGGAGACTGCAGAAGAGGAGGAGGAAGAGGAAGAAAGTGGGTGCTTCAGATATTTACTAGGTGGTGGAGGAGACGAGAAGAAGATGAGGAGGAGGGGAGGAGAATGCGGTAGAGGAAATGACTACTTTAGATGTTTGATAAATGAGGAAGAAGAGAAAGTGGGAACGAATAGAAGATGAGGAAGATGGTTGATAGCTGAAGAAGAGGGGGAAGAGAAGGAGGAAGAGGATGATTGATTCAGATGTTTGATAGTTGAGTCAATAGAGATGTTTCGTGTGTGTGTGTGTGTGTGTGGACAGATGTACGTACGTTTGACCTTCATAAACAGTACCACGGAAAGACCGCATTGCAAGCATCTCAACATAAATATACACTAATTTAAGCAAACAAAACCTCAATGCAAATACTGTATTCCTCACACGTCCAATTGTCAACAAAGGATTGCAAACAGCTGAGTACAACGCTCAGCTGAGTGTGGACTGCTGAGTACAACGATCTGTGTCTAAACATTAAATCAGTGACTCTGAACCATTGGACTGTAAATATAGGTAATGACAAGAGAGACGATCGTAAACTGAGTTACCTGTACCTGTAAATTAAATCAGTGTGTACATCTTGATTGGCTTTTGACACCTTCACTCGAATGTAGTCTAATTGTTGTGGTGTCATTAAGAGTGTGGTAACCTTATTATTATTATTATTATTATTATTATTATTGCTACTACTACTACTATTACCACCGCATTACTACACTCACTCTTTCACTCACTTTCACACTCACTCGCATTTACATTCACTTACTCTCTCACTCTCACACTCACACTCACTCACTCTCACATTCACGAGTCATTCATTTACTCATGGTTCACCTCCTACCAGTCATTCCCTGTGGCTAACTTTCTCTTGAATTCACAGGTCATCATCCCGCGGTCTGCCTCAGATTGGGTTAGGTTAGGCAGTGGTGGTAATGAGTGAATGGTGGTGGTGGATGGTGGTGGTAGGTGGGTGATGGTGGTGGTAGTGTGGTGGATAGTGATGAGTGGAGGTGGTAGTCAGTGATTGTGGTAGTGGTAGTAGTGGTATTAGTAGTGTTAAGGTTGGTTGTGGTGAACGGGTAGTGGTGGTGGACAGGTATAGTGGTAGTAGTGGTGGTGGTGGACAGGTATAGTGGTAGTAGTGGTGGTGGTGGACAGGTATAGTGGTAGTAGTGGTGGTGGACAGGTATAGTGGTAGTAGTGGTGGTGGACAGGTATAGTGGTAGTAGTGGTGGTGGACAGGTATAGGTAGTAGTGGTGGTGACAGGTATAGTGGTAGTAGTGGTGGTGGACAGGTATAGTGGTAGTAGTGGTGATTATGGTGAAGTGTTGATACTGCAAGACTTATTTAACGGGATGTGTGAATGAACCTTTGAACTCTCAGTCACTCACGCATTTACTCACTCTCACTCACGCATTTACTCACTCACTCACTCACGCATTTACTCACTCTCACTCACGCATTTACTCACTCACTCACTCACGCATTTACTCACTCTCACTCACGCATTTACTCACTCACTCACGCATTTACTCACTCTCACTCACGCATTTACTCACTCTCTCTCACTCCCTTATTCACTCACTCATCCTTCCCCATTCACTCCTTCGCTCACTCACTCACTCACTCACAAGTGCATTTAACTCCTGGGGATTTGAACACGTGAAGAAGGAGAATGAAGGAGGAAGAAGAGGAGAGGAAGGAGATTAAAAAATAATAAGAAGGAGGAATAGAAGAAAAGAAAGGAAGAGGAATAAAAGAAGATTAGAAAAAGGGGAATAGAAGAAAAAGAAAATGGGGACGAGAAGAAGAAGTAGAAAAAGAAGGAAGAAAGAGATAGGAAGGAAGAACCAGAAAGGAAGGAGGGAGGGAGGAGCAGATGGTAACCGATATACAGTTTAATATCTCTCTCTCTCTCTCTCTCTCTCTCTCTCTCTCTCTCTTACCACCCGCTGAAAACCTGTTTCTAGCTCAAGGAGTCTTTAAGAATTCCACTGACATGCATTTGCTACTGAAGATCGACCTCGAGATGGCTCTGATGAAGTGATCGTGTGTGTGTGTGTGTGTGTGTGTGTGTGTGTGTGTGTGTGTGTGTGTGTTACCTGGGTGGGGTTGGGTTAGGGTATGTTAGGTGAGTGTGGGAGGGGGGGGGAGAGGACGGTGGTAGAGGAAGGAGGGAGAGTGAAGGGAAGAAGGGGAGGAAGGAGAAGTGAGAGTGTGAGTAGAGGGAGGGAGAGTGACGGGCAGTAGATGGGGGAGAACAATGGGGGAGAGTGTGGGAGAAGAATGAGGGAGAGTGTGGGAGAGGTCCTGCCATGCTTGACTGACTCTGAAATAATGGGTGATGGAAATCCGACATGAGTAACGATGATTGTGCTGTTGGCTATTATGTAATGACCTCCTTCAGCCTGGGTCACGCTCTGGTGGTAGTGGTGGTGAAGGTAGTGCTGGTGATGGTAGTGCTGGTGAAGGTAGTGCTGGTGATGGTAGTGGTGGCAGTGGTAATGGTGGTAATGATGGTGGTGATAGTGATGGCGATTTTAGGAAACACCATGAATCTCTATTAAGGCATCACTTGTCATACTATCAACAGGTACACATACCTTTACCTGTACTTGTATACCTTGTACCTGTGTTTATATATGAGAATAACCCGTCTAATTCATCTTCTCTTTTGTATTCCAGGTAAGGGAAGCCAGTGTCAACAATACCTCATTACTTCGTACAGTAGTAAGGAGTTAACCCAAGGCTTGTCTTCCTACTGATTGGTATGGTACAGTTTGATTTTAATATAGCGTAGGAATGTGAGTAGTGTATCTAGTTTATTTAAAGGTGGACGGTGTGGATAGATGATTTTTATGTCAAGGAGGTGGAAGGGGTGAGGGTTGGGGTGGAAGGGGTGAGGGTTGGGGTGGAAGGGGTGAGGGTTGGGGAGGAAGGAGGGGAGATTTGGGGAGGGAAGTAGTAGAAGTATATCGGTACATTTACTCCATTAAATTACCAGAGTTTACATTAAGAAATAGATACACTGTAGTAACATAATTCATTTGTTCCGTGACTGCTGCCAATGTCACGCCTCAAGTTACGCACACACACACACACACACACACACACACACACACACACACACACACCTGTATACACCTGACTACTATACTCTTTATTATTTAGATTCGCTTGTGGACCTTTATCCTACACTTTATAATATAATATGGAAAAGATAAGCTGTGAGGACTGTAGTAGTAGTAGTAGTAGCAGTAGTAGTAGAGGGTAATGGTGGTGGAGGGTAATGCTGGTAAGTGAGGATAGTGGTGGTAACTTGAGGGTAGTGGTGGTAACTGGGGTAGTGGCGGTGTAGTAGGACAAGTAGCGGGGCTTCTGGAGGGGTAGTGGTGGTGGTGTAAGTGGCTAGCTGACCCGGGTTGAGCACCACCGCTCTGAATGAACGATTGTCTCAATGGTGGCTGACTGTGTGTGTGTGTGTGTGTGTGGGGGCAGTAATATTTGAGTTGAAAAATTGACTCTCCCACAGTAAGGTATATATCTTGTAGAGAGTTAAGGTGAACGACAATATAACTCTGCTAAGAGCATGTCCCGGCATTTTATGGGTCAGCCGAGGAAAGTGAGGGATGGCAGAACACACTGGTTGATGGACTACTGTGTGCTGGAGAGAACAGGAGATACAGTGTGGAGACAATGGTGGAGAGATACAGGTGGAGACAATGGTGGAGATGTAGTATTAGTATCGTTTCAGGGTCAACCAAGTAGAGAGGTGATAGATATAGCTGCATGGTGTGTGAGCAGGAGGAGGGAGGAGGAGGTATTGGTGAGGGACATCATGAGTAAGTAAGTGAGAGAAATAACATGAGTGAGTGAGGGGCTGTGATGATGGCCTGGGTGGTGGTGGTGGTGGTGGTAGGCGTTTAATCGGGCCGGGGTCCTGGGTCGGCAGTGTTGGGTCACCTTGATAACACCGCGTCATGTTCAACCCTCCCTCTCCCTCCTCCCTCCTCCCTCCTCCCCCTCCTCCCTCCTCCTCCCACCCTCCCTCTCTCTTCATAACCCTCCTTGTCTCCCCACTACCACTTCTCTCTCTCCCTCCGCGTCAGCCGTCGCTGTTCACGTTATTTCCACACGCGGAGAGAGAGAGGGGAGGGGGGAGTGAATGGAGAGGGAGAGATTGATACAGGAAGGCTTTACCCATCGAGGCATTACATAGTATAAATTTATATATAAGAAGGTAACTAACGCATCAACCTGTAGTTTATTAAGATACAAAAATAAAAGTTTCTACTCAATAGTTGGTTTAAGATGATAAGTAAATAGAGATATTTCTAGGTAGAGGTGAGGCCAGGTAAGGTCTCGTGTTTATGTGCGTCAGCTGATTAAGGGCAAACGTTTACGTACACACACACACAGTAGTAGTAGTATTTTCAGAGGGAGCCGCAGAGACCAGGTGAGATAAACATTAAGGTACAGGTAATGGTGTTTACATAATGTTGTGACGGTGACGTGAGGGAGCCGTAGGACCACATTCCTTCCAAACGTTACCTCGGTTACCTATGTAGAGGTGTTGAGAGAATAATGGTGGAGGGGGTGACGGAGAGGATGGCGTGGGGGTGTTAATGTGATGGTGACAGTGTTGTGATGATAATGTGATGGTGACAGTGTTGTGATGATAATGTGATGGTGACAGTGTTGTGATGATAATGTGATGGTGACAGTGTTGTGATGATAATGTGATGGTGACAGTGTTGTGGGATGATAATGTGATGGTGACAGTGTTGTGATGATAATGTGATGGTGATGTGTTGTGATGATACGATGGTGACAGTGTTGTGATGATAATGTGATGGTGACAGTAAGCAGGATGATAATGACGACGTGGTGATGAATCTGACTGTTGGCCGTGGTGATGAGAGAAGCCTCTCAGTGTGTGGTGACGGTAGAGGAAGCGGCAGCGAGGACGAGTGAGGGACAAGGAGGAGTGTGGACTCAGGAACCCAGGTGACCACCCCCCTCCTATGTACCTGTGGCCGTCCCTCCTCCTCCTATGTACTCCTGCAGGGACCATCGTCCCTCCTCCTCCTATGTACCTGTGACCATCGTCCTCTTCCTCCTCCTATGTACCTGTGGCCGTCCTCCTCCTCCTCCTATGTACCTGTGGCAGTCCCCCTCCTCCTATGTACCTATGACCATCGTCCTCCTCCTCCCCCTCCTCCTATGTACCTGTGACCATCGTCCTCCTCCTCTTTCTCCTCCTATGTACCTGTGGCCGTCCCTCCTCCTATGTACCTGTGACCATCGTCCTCCTCCTCTTTCTCCTATGTACCTGTGGCCGTCCTCCTCCTCCTCCTCCTCCTCCTATTTACCTGTGCCCGTCCTCATGCTGGTGGTGTTTTGCGGTCATCCCCTCAACACAGGAACCACACCACACCATCACACTGCTCTCACCCCTCACACCACACCACACCACACCTCACACCACACCACACCACACCACACCTCACACCACACCACCATGGTATATATAATAAACTCCCTACTCAGTTAAGGTCATGTTCATCTCTTCTGGCAGTAGTTAAGAGACTGTGTTTTATTCTGACACTTTTCTTGCAGTAATTTAGTGTGTGTGTTTTATTTTACTCGTTTCGTTGATAAAGTGTTTGGAAACGTTGTATTTTATTGTTATATTTTGATTGGTGGAAAAACTTGGCCCTACTGTTTATTGTTTATTTATTATTTATTATTGTTATTAGTATTGTTTTTATTATTATTATTATTAGTAGTATTGTTTTCGTTATTATTATTATTATTATTATTATTATTATTATTATTATTATTATTATTATTATTATTATTATTAGGGTATCCGAGTCACAGCTGAGTGTCTCATTGTTAACAGCCGAAAAATATTGATAATCCTCA
>NW_024741901.1:23403140-23453140 GCF_018991925.1 Homarus americanus | reverse complement strand
TGTGTATGAGTGAGGAAGTCTTAAAGCAGACCTCCCCGACTTTTACACTCCCAGGTGTGTTATTCGTGAATTAGGAGAAGTCTTGAAACTGGATCAGGAACTGGTTCGAGCTGGGATGAGGAGGAGGAGGAGGTGTAAAAAAGGTGCTTGGAGAGGTCTTGGCAGAGATTCTTGGTGAACTCTTGTAGGAGGAGAAAAAAAAGACCCATGGGTGAGGTCTTTTGAAAGTGGATGACGACAAGAATAGTTGGTCTTTGAAGGTCTTATAAACCAACGAGATGGGTGAGGTGAAATAACTGGATGAGTCCTTGTAAAATATATTGGACAAGGTCAGGTTTAGAGAAACTGGTTGGTGTTAACTTAAGAAAATGGATGAAGTCAAGTGGGGAATATGGATGAAGTCGCTTAAAGTAACTGGATGGAACTGGATGGTGTGAAGGAACCGGATGAGATCTTGTAAAAAAAAAAAAAACTAGAGGAGGTCGTGTTAAAGAATGCATCAAGTCTTGTAAGTAAAAAGAACAATGGACGAGGTCTTTAATAAAAAGACTGGGTGAAGTCTTGTAAGGAAACTGGACGAGGTCTTATATCGAAGTTTTTTAAGAGGATTGTGTGAGACTGAGCGTTATAGGTGAGTGGGTGAGTGAGGGAGGGAGGGACTAGTGCGTTGGTTGGAGGTTTTGTGGTCACCAGGAAGGAGGTGGTATGTCTGTCTATCTCTGTCACGTGCTAACCTCGAGGTCGACGGTGACTTGACCAAGTGTCTCGCTCTTTGCTGGAATGTCCCGGAGGCGTCGCCGTCAGGAGTGTGTGTATGTGGGGAACTAGTGATCCTCATTCGAACCCCAGCGATTGTTTGGACATCTTACTCGAGGACCTGAAGAATATTTGACCAATTTTGGAAGACGTGGAAAACTCTAGTTGTTGTTGATGTTGTTGTTGTTGTTTTATGCAGGACTCAACGAGATTTTCGAAACTTCTTTAGGGTCCTGAACTGACACTTGTATCTCTATGGTGTTAAGTGGCCTGAAATAGACATGGCCGGCCCGCAGGTGATGGCAGACCAAGTGGCCCTTTGGTCGAAACGCTCACCTGTGTTTGTTTACTGTGGTGGTGTGAAGAAGGGACCTGGTGGTGTGAAGGAGGGATCTGGTGGTGTGAAGAAGGGACCTGGTGGTGTGAAGGAGGATCTGGTGGTGTGAAGGAGGACCTGGTGGTGTGAAGGAGGGACCTGGTGGTGTGAAGGAGGGTGGTGTGAAGGAGGACCTCTGGTGGAAGGAGGACCTGGTGGTGTGAAGGAGGACCTGGTGGTGCGAAGGAGGACCTGTGGTGTGAAGGAGGACCTGGTGGTGTGAAGGAGGACCTGGTGGTGTGAAGGAGGGACCTGGTGGTGTGAGGGAGGACCTGGTGGTGTGAAGGAGGACCTGGTGGTGTGAAGGAGGGACCTGGTGGTGTGAGGGAGGACCTGGTGGTGCGAGGGTGACCCAGGTAGGTAGGCGGTGGCGTGGAGTGTGAGTGTGGTGGGTGGGATGACCTGGGCGGGGGAGCTTCAAGGTCGAGCCAGTTTCCTGAGGGAACACAAGTGGTCGGTCGGTCGCCTCCACCTCCATCACCACCGCTGCTCCCTCCTCCTTCTCCTCCACCACCTCTACCACTACTATCACAAATACCACCATCACCTCCGCTCCCTCCACCACTACGACCTCTACCATCACCACCACCATTAACACCACCTACCACAACTACCACCAACACCTTCGTCCCTCCGTCCGTCCGTCATCATCATCCGCTCTTTGTTCGCATCTTATTTCCTTTATTCCTCTTACTAAACGTTCCTTCTCTTGTTCCTGCCGTGTTGTCTCTCTCTCTCTCTCTCGTGTGTATTATTTTGTTCTATTATTGACATTTTTTTCTATTTATCATTTTATCAGTCTGGGTTAATCGTTTATTTTTCCTTCCTGTTTGTTTTTCGTAAATTTTTTCCTCGTTTGTTATCAACTTTGTGTGTGTGTGTGTGGTCAATTAATTTTCCTGTTCTGAGGAATATATGAATGAGAAATAGAGCGATTAGTTTGTGGGAAGCAATAAATTAAGGATGGGAGAAAAAGGAGGAGGAAGAGGAGTAACCAGAAATGTGAAACTGTAAGGTGAAGGAAGGAAGGGACGGAGGAAGGAAGGAAGGAAGGAAGTAGATATGGTAGTGTGATAAATGACAAGACAAAATAATAATAACAGATGCGAAATTAGTAACAGGATAAGCAGGAGAGAGAGAGAGGGGGGGGGGGAGGCAGCAGGAAGAACAGCAGTAGTGGCAGCAGGAGCAGGTGAGTTAACGGAGGTGTGTTGTGGGCTGCCGTCGCTGCCACTGCCACAAGCACCTCCAAGGCCAACTACTGCAGCCACCACATCATCTCCATCACTAGTTCACAGTGGCTCTCCTGCAGTACCTGGAACACTGAAGGCGACGCTGAAGTAGTAGAGGAAGGTATAGAGAGGCCGAGAGCTACCGCACTAACTTACCCAACGAAGCTCTAGAGTCTTGGGACGACAGCGAGCCTCAGTCATGGTAGGCCTCCCAGTTCCGCTCAGCCCCAACTTAAGTCTTTGGGTGAGAGTCTTTTAGTGATGCCCCTTAAGGTCTTGGCCCCAGTCTATTATTAATGGTTAAGTTACGTTGTGGTTTAATAGGACTTGGGGCCCATTAGGACTAGGGCTCATTTGACCAGTCACCTTGGGGTCTACCGCGCATTATTTTTACTACTCATTTCTTGCTGGCAGTGAAGGTTGAGCCGTGGTAGGTAGCTGATGTATAGTCCTGGGCCGACCAATGTTCTCCTTGACCAAGCTTAACCACAAGCATGCAGTCTGGTGTGATAAGATCAGTTGTATCTGTTATGACGTATCTGCCTGCTGGTCCCACATGACAACACCTTGACTTTAGGAGCTGAAGAGACGCGTGTGTGGCGACCCTCACCTGGTTCCTCCTGGATGCAGTGGACGGACGTGTTGTCTTTGACGGTGGCTAATGTCAGAGCACCAGACACCACCACCACCCTGCGATAAAGGGCATTGGGCCAGGTGGCATGTTTGGTGGCGGTGGTTGGCAGGTCCTTGGACGGATGGAAGGATGGATGGATGTCTTCTGGTAGCACAAGAGCCAAAGACAGACCATCTCCTACTATATAGAGGCTTGTCTGCGTCACTGTGGTGTGGTAGTACAGTACTTGGGGTGTGACACAGCCTTAGTAAACAAGGAAGTGTTGTGGAAGACACCCCCCAGAACTGAGAGTGTCTGTGGGCGTCTGTGGGCGTCTTCCGGTAACCATACGAACCCCAGAAAAACAATACAGACCAAGAGTGTGGCTGTGGCTGCTTCATGCCAACCCAACAGGGAAGAGTTACATGTGTTTCTGCTACTCGTGTAAAAACAGTGTGGTTGTGTTGTGGATATTTTTGTTGCGTCCACATACCGGCGAGTCATATATTGTTTGTTTTTTTGTGTTGATGATCTTCGGGGATACTTTTTATAGATGCTTCCGCAAGCTCTATGATTGCTACTCCAGACTAACTGACTTACTGACTGACTAATCCACTTATTGAGACCTTGATAACTTGTAACTAATAATTTGTTTTCCTATTTTCGACATCAGATGAGGACTTGCCTATGAAACGTATGTGTGTATGTCAGTCAGTGTACTCAGATACCCATGAATGTATTGCGGGTTTGTGTGACATTGACTGAGGTGGTGAAGGGGAGGAGAGGGTGGTGGGGAGAGGGTGGTGAAGGGGGAGAGGGTGGAGGGGGAGAGGTGGTGAGGGTGACACATAAATATTGGCCCGGTATAGTAAGGTGTTGGTGAGAGGTTTGCTGAGGGCTGTGGCGAAACCTCGAGTGGGGTCTGTGGGCTGGAGTGAGGCCTTGAGTGGGGGGCTGTGGGCTGTGGCGAGACGGAGTGGGGGCTGTGGGCTGTGGTGAGACCTCGAGTGGGGGCTGTAGGCTGTGGTGAGGCCTCTAGTTGGGGCTGTGGGCTGGAGGACTGGAAGACAGGTGACCCGACTCTGCCCCGGCCAAGGACACCCTCCCCTACCCCCCGCACACACGTACACACGCACGTATACACACACACACACACACACACACACACACGCCTGCCCCAACCCTGTCACCTCCTCCTGGTCCTTCTCGCAGTCCTGCCTCTTATGGCGCCCTCTTGCCTGTATCCTTAAGGCTCCCTCTCCTCGCTCCTGCAGGATCCTTCCTTGACCATCATCACTCACACTCGCTCACTCCTTCCTGCCGCTGACACACACGCACATTTTCAGCCTTTTGGCTGCCATGCTCTTTCAATAAACCGTTAATTATTTTTTATTATTAGTACACACACACACACACACACACACACACACACACACACACACACACACACACACACACACACACACACACACACTGCAACACAAAACACACACACACACGCAAATCAACCAACACAAACACACACACACATACACACCGCAACACAAAACACACACACACACCACAACACAAAACACACACACACACACACACACACACACACACACACACACACAACACAAAACACACACACACACACCACACAACACAAAACACACACACACACACACACACACACACACACACAAACACACACACACACACACACACAAACACACACACACACACACACACACACACACACCACAACACAAACACACACACACAACACACACACACACACACACACACACACACACACACACACACCACACACACACACACACACACACACACACACACACACAACACACACACACACACACACAAAACACACACACACACACACACACACACACACACACACACACACCACAACACAAAACACACACACACACACACACACACACACACACACACACACACACACACACACTACAACACAAACACACACACACACACACACACACACACACACACACACACACACACAACACACACACACACACACACACACACACACACACACACACACTACAACACAACACACACACACACACACACACACACACACACACACACACACACACACACACACACACACACACACACACACACACCACTTATGGCGCCCTCTTGCTTGTATATCCTCAAGGCTCTCCCTCACCCCAGCATTATCCTTGGCCCTCTCCTACACACACACCACCACTACTTATGGCGCCCTCTTGCTTGCACCTTGTAGATTCCCTCCATTCCTTCCCGTTTATTTACCCTTATTATCTCCTCCCGTTCTTGCTGCTCCTCTTCTTCTTCTTCTTCTTCGCCTTAGTCGTCGTCTTGGGAGTTAGGATGGTGGCGGCGGGTGCGTGGACATGGGCCGGGTACGTCCTGTAGGGAGAGAGAGAGAGAGACTCGCCATGATGCAACTCTTGGCCTCTTGCGGTCGGTCCCCTTAACTCACTCACTCACTTAACTCTCTAACACACTCACTCACTCTCTAACACACTCACTCACTCACTCTCTAACACACTCACTCACTCACTTTCTTAACTCACTCACCAGCCATACATTTTTCCTCAAGTGTTTTCCTGATCTGACTGGTAGAGTGTTATAGTGTGAGGGATGCTTTATTGGTTGTGAATTAGTGGTTGTTTTTTTACATCATTGTTTTAGTTTGTTTGTTTGTTTGTTTGTTTGTTGGTGTTATTTTATTTATTTTGTTTGTTAGTATTTTATGTTGTTATTATTATTAGTTATTATTTTATTATTACAGGTATTAATATTATTATTATTACTGTTATTATTACAAGTAGTAGTAGTAGTAGTAGTAGTAGTAGTAGTAGTAAAAGGCTGTGTTATATCCTTGAAGTATATATTATAGGATTAAATTACTAAATCTCTATGTTGCTGGACTATAAATAAACAAACACTGACTTTATGAGTTGTGTCAAAACTTGTGTATATTGTTCTCTTATTTGTTGGTTCATTATCTGTGTAAGGAGTCCATACCAGGATGTTAGGCGAGCTGGTGTGTTATTTGACGTTATTTTGTGTTATTACCTGTTATATGACGTGTTATTTTAAGTGTTATAAGAATGGAGGAAACTGCAGCGGGTCTATTGGCCCATACTGGGCAGTCCCATTTACACCCAACCCCTATTGCTTATATATCAATCAAACCTACAGTGTGTTTAAAGCTACCCAGCGTATTCGAGTCAATAATGATGTTTGGTAACTTGTTCCATTCATCCACTACTCTATTTCCAAACCAGTGTTTACCTATTTCACGCCTAAATCAAAATTTGTCTAATTTAAAACCATTGTTGCGAGTTCGCTCCTGGTTGGATAGTTTGAGTACCAATGTTATGTCCCCTTTGTTTAGCCCTGACTTCCAGTTACACACCTCTTATCATATCGCCCCTCGCTCTACGTCTCTCGAGGGAGTGCAAATTAAGATGCTTTAACCTGTTTCTGTACTCGAGGTTCCTAATGCCCGGGATTAGTCTTGTCATTATCCTCTGAATTCTTTCTGGGAATTCTATGTCAATTCTGTAATACGGTGACCAGAATTGAACTGCGTAATCCAAGTGAGGTCTCACAAGCGCAAGATATAGTTTCAGGATGACCTCTCTGGTTTTGTAACTAACACTCCTTTGTATGAACCCAAGTACTTTATTGGTCTTGTTTCGAGCAAATACACATTGTTTACTTGGCTTAAGATTCCTACTTATCATTACTCATAAATCTTTCTCACATTCGGATTTCTCTATAACATCGTTGTTCATCTGATATCTGGTTTGTCTGTTTACATCTCCTAGACTAAGTACTTTACATTTGTCCACATTGAATTTCATCTTGCATTTTTCAGACCATTGGAAATATTTGTTTAGATCTTCCTGTAGTTTTGCGGAATCCTCGTCAGATTTAATTACATGCCCTATTTTAGTGTCATCAGCAAATTTACTTATGTTGCTGTCTATGCCGATATCTATGTCGTTTATGTACAGGTATATAATAAATAATAATGGTCCGAGTACTGAGCCTTGGGGTACTCCACTTGTGACGTCACTCCAATCGGATTTAGTGCCGTTAATGCTCACTCGCTGTTTCCTGTCCTGCAACCACGCACTAATCCATTTTTTAATATCTCCTCCAATGCCACGAGCCTCCACTTTTCTTATCAATCTTTCGTGGGGGACTCTGTTAAAGGCTTTGCTTAAGTCAAGATATACCACATCATAGTCGTGCCGCTCGTCCACTGATTCGAAAACAGCTGAAAAGAATGTTAATAGATTAGTTAGACATGAATGCCCGCTTGTGAAGCCATGTTGGGAATCATTGATCAACTTATGCTTCTCCAGGTGATTTCGATATAGAGTTTGAAATAATTGATTCTAGTAATTTGCCTGCAATTGATGTTAAGCTGATTGGACGGTAGTTAGAGGATAGTGATTTATCTCACTAATTGAAAATCGGTATTACATTCGCTATCCTCCAGGATTCTGGTACTACACCCGTTTTTAAGGACATGTTAAACAACTTTGCTAAGGGCATACGAAGCTCTTCCTTACATTCCTTTAATACTCTGACAAATATCTCATTGGGACCTGGCGACTTATTAGGCTTTAGTTTGTCTATTTGCTTACTAACATCGTTACTAGTCACTACTATCTCGCTTAATTTATTTTCTTTGCTCTCATCCTATTTTTATTTCTACCACAAAAGCTCTCTCTCCAGGTACCGTACTTGGGAATCGTCAACAATTAAGGTTTTCGTACCTTCCCTCTCAGCCTTGTCCTTGACTATGCTAACGTCTAATTCGTCTATCAAAGGACTAAAAGAGTTTTTACACTTACCTGTTGTCGTTTCCTTGGGGTCTTTTCTCACCACCATTTTGGTCGTTCCTCTCCTCTCAACCTTCCATTCGCCTCAGTTTTCGTCAGACACGGGCTTTCCTTGTCTCGTGTCTTCTTCCTTCATCCTCGCTATCACTTCCTTTAATTTCAAGTTTTCTTCTTTGACCTTCTCTAACTCGGCCCTCAGAAGGGCACAGACCTTTTCACAAGTAGCACCAGCCATATGACGTGTTACATGACGTGTTATATGACGCTATATGACGTGGTGGGAGACTATAAGCATGAGGTGATGAAGATGCCGATGACTTTATCTTCTCTTTTGTTTCTCTTCTTTACGTTCCGCATTCTTGTGTGTGTGTGTGTGTGTGTGTGTGTGTGTGTGTGTGTGTGTGTGTGGCGGACGTGGGCAGTCTGTGCTTTCACCTGCCTGCTGCTGCTGCCTTAATTTGCTTCTTCACCTGTGACCACGATTCTTCCTCTCTCCCTCCCTCGCTCACCTGACCTTCCTCCCTCACTCTCATCCCTCCCTCCCTTATACCTACTTCCCTCTCCCACTTCACCTTACCCATCTCACCCTCGTCCCTCCCTCACCCACTAATCCCTCCTACCCCCTCCACTCTCTCCAGGTCACCCTCCCTCCCGAGGTCACCCACCTGACCCTCCTCCCTCCCTCCCTCCTGTTAGTGGCACTCCTTCATCCGCTCTGCCCTTATCTGGAGCTACCCCCCCCCCTCACTCCCTCTATCTATTCTTCTTTTCCCTCTTCCTTCCCTCCTTCACCAGAATTGTGTTAATAATAATAACAACAACAACAGTAACAAAAAATGCAATGGAAAAAAAAGCAAAAGAACGAAAGAAAATAAATTAAAAACCTAAAAAAAAGAAAAAAAGAAAACGAAAGTAAAGCAAAGTAAAAACCCCAGACAATGAGATATTAGGTCAAGCGGTGAGGTCAACTGAGACACACGGGCGAGTTGGGGGCATGATATGTGAGGTCAGGGGGAAGTGACAAGGAGGGACGCGTGCGAGGTCAGCTCAGGTCAGGTCACATAAGGTTATCATCGTTGGGTGGGAGCAATGGCTTATCCGGGTCACTGGCAGGTGATTATTATTATCTCTTGGTGTATTGACGGGCGTGTGTGTGTGCGTGTGTGTGTGTGTGTGTGCGCGTGTGCGTGTGTGTGTGTATGTGTGTGTGTGTTCAGCTGCTACTTTCCGGGTTGTTGGGTTGAACACATTGATGGCTCCGAGGTAATTAGGTAGTTCTGCGTCCTCTCAACCATCGTGGATATAATTAAGATAGTCAGGTTGTTGATGTTGACTGGTAGTGTGTAGTGTAATGGGGTAGTTAGACACACCTTGACTGGTCCAGGTAGACTCAGGCGTCCTCTTTCACTGCCTCATTCATCGCCTCCTCCGTCCAGCCGTGCGTGTTGGGAAGCGGTATGCGAGGCGAGGCATGGACGACTGATGGTGCTTGACTGGCGGACAGACTGGAGGTAGGCAGACAGGCAAGCAGACACAGTGGTGGAAGGAAAACAGCAGACAGAGTGAAGGTAGGCAGGGTAATATCGTGGCTGGCGAAGAGATGTGGTGGGACTAGCCGGGGGGAGGAGCAGGCAAGCAGACAGGGGTAGTAGCCGGGCAGGCAGTCCAGCGGACGAGGGTAGAGGTGGGACAGACAGTCCAGCAGACAGGGAGTGGCGGGGCAGGCAGTCCAGCAGACTTGGGTATAGTGGCGGGGGCAGAAGCAGGGTCGGCGGGGCGCGCGGCCAGGCAGTGGTGTTTGTTCCTGTCAGTAAATAGGTCACCTCTACCTGCCCTGTTTGTCTCCAGGGAAGTTTACCTTGGGAACCTCCTCCTCCTTCTTCTTCTTCTTCTTCTTCTTCTTCTTCTTCTTCTTCTTCTTTGCATCCAATCTCTTCGGTCTGTTTCAATGAACCTCCTCCTCCTCCTCCGTCTTCGTTGCTAAGCTCTTCAGTCTGTTTCAGTGTTTACGTCGGGTTTTCCTGCTGGTGTGTATTCCCCCGGTACTGCCCTGCTATACCGTTGGTGTCCCGCTGAAGGCTTTGGCCACGGGTGACTTCCTCATGTGTGTCCGGCGACGCTTCGGCATTCCCATTGGCCGGCTACAGACTGGTTCCTCCACTGTTTATCGTGGGGGCCGGGTCCGGTAATGTGGTTTATTACACCGCACGTGGTACCGGACAAACTGCTGACTCCTCCTGACTCCTGCTGACACAGTTTTTGTAGCCGTATTAACCCAGTGCTGACCCATCGCTTCTATCCTGCTAAGGTGCTCTCAGCTCTTGTTTTTATAAAGGAAATGTAGGTTAAGAGTCCATACCTGTCTTGTGAGAGCTTTTTACAGGGTCCGGTTTGGTGACGCCCTCTCTGTCTTCCTCACGTTATATATCCATACCCATGAGAAATATTACTTACCACAGAGAAAGGAAATAAGAACGAGTTAATAAAAAAAATAGACCAGGACTGAGGATGCGGCAACAGTCCCGTCATAACCTTCCCTTTCCGCTCAAGGCAGTTCTCAACACGTCACGTTACTAACCTCTTCTAACATTACCTCATCACCATCTTTGTTTACCTTCAGTCATCACCTCATACTGTGATGATTGTAGTGAAGATGGTGGATTAAGTGTGATGATGGTAGAGAGGGAAGGTTTGTAAGTAATAATTGAGGGAAATGCCTCACCTGGCTACCTCACCTGCCTCTCGTGCCCCAGGAATGTCCGTGTTGCAGATGTTTGATAATCTTCCTCCTGGGCTCTATCGTCTCCATTGGACTAAAATTTGGCGCGCACGGGTTTGAAATTTGTTTATTGTTTGTGTGTGTGTGTGTGGGGGGGGTTATATGTGTATAATTATGTGTGTGTATGTGTGTGCGTGTACACTAATTTGTGTTCTGGGGTACATACGTTCATAATATTAGGAGTGGTGTTAGGTCTGAAATACGTTTATGGTGTGTGTGTGTGTATACGTCCATGAAATTGTGTCATGGAGTACACACGTTCATCTCTTACCTTACAAGTTAAGGTTAGGTTAGGTTAGGTTAGGTTGAGAAGGTAGGTGTGTGTATGTTAATCAGGACCCGAATTTGTGTCACTGAGTCCATATGTTTATTATATCTTACCTTAACTTGTTGTCGTTCATCCTGTCCTGGTTAGGTTAGGTTATTATACTGAACACTATACACTGTAGTGGTGTGTACAGGTCACTTATAAACTGTACCTTATGGCACTGAAACTTTATTCTGATATTGAAGTACATCTCCTTCCCCTCCCTTCCCTCCACTACCTACAACCCCTCCCTCCCTCATCTACTTGCTACTCTGCCTCCCTTCCTCTCCCCTTCCCTCCACTCGCCCCCCCCCCCTCGCCCCTCCTTTGGCTCAATCTGACCAGCTTCCTCGTCATCCTGCCCCCCCCATCTCCCCCCTTCCCCCCTCCCTCTCCATTTCCTCTGACCTCTGGTGACACGTACCAAATACTCTTTACTTTATTATTTTCTCTATTTTTGGTGGTATTTAAGATCACACGAGACACTACACACACGAAGCTTCCTGCCAGACGCTGTGGTGTTTATTACCATACATAGGGGATGTATTAACGCGGGGAGGGAGGAAAGACTGACGCTGTAATGGACTGCCTGGCAACTCGACTGACCTGCCCCGTGTGGTTGGCAGTTACCTAAAATTACAGGACGGTTTACCTGTGTTACCTTACCTGGGTTGGGTCGCTTCCTACCTCCCTCCCTCCCTCACTCCCTCCCCCCCTCTCTCCCTCCCTCCCTCACTCCCTCCCCCCCTCTCTCCCTCTCTCCCTCTCTCCCTGCTTGCCTAGACCCCCGAATTCTTCACACATCCACGCATTTGGTTTGTTCTTTTGCCTTAAGGATGAGAAATAACAATATATAAAGTAGAGTCATAGTGCAGTTTCAGCGCCATTTTGGAGTTACGTGTTTATTGGGAGGTGTCGTCAGATAACCGAGCGGGTCCTCGGATTCCCAAAGACGCTGTCGGTGGTGGTGCTTTTCATTCGGTTCTCGGGGGGATTAGCAGAGACGTCCCCCGAAGGTTAGAGTCTCACTGGAATTTCAACGCCATTTGGGTAATATTGAGGATCTGGGTTGTGGTTGGTGGAGGATGGCGAGAGGAGGAGGAGGGGCAAAATGTGGAGGAGGTGGAGGAAGAGGAGAGGCGGTATAGGCCAGAGGGGGGACGCTGGCTGGGTCAATCTTTTTATTGGGTCTGTCCGTTAGCAGTCGTCTGTGTGTGTGTCTGTGTGTCTGTGTCTGTGTCTGTGTGTGTGTGTGTGTGTGTGTGTGTGTTTAAGCAATTATGATAATACAACACTTATCACTACCGGGATTGTTGTATATGATGACTACTGTATGTAGGTCAAGGCACCAGGTGTATGATGCTGTATTTATGTATTTCTGAATTTTGTACCTGTATTGGCTGTACCGTTAGTGAGTAAAGGCCCCACACACCTGAGCTACCACACACCTGAGCTACCACACACCTGAGCTACCACACACCTGAGCTATTACACACCTGAGCTACCTCACACCTGAGCTACTACACACCTGAGCTTCCATATTAAGCCGCCCTTGTGTCTTGTTTAATCTTCAGTGTTATGAAATGTAGTTTTATTTAGGCCTACTGCTGCGGCCCCTCCCCTCCCCCTCCCTCCCTCCCTTAATTCTTTTACCTTTATCCTCCACCATCACCACTACTACCTTCCTTACCTGCTCTCCCTCCCTATTCCTCCATCTGGCCCTCCCATGACCTCCCTTTCTATTAATCCTCCTTCACTCCCTCCACCTACTTCCCCTTCTCCCTGTTCCTTCTCTCCCTCCCTCTTCTCTTCTAAGCTCCTACTCCTATTTAACAAGCCTAATCATGACCCCTCCCTCAACCTCTCAGTCTACCCTCCTCCTCCTTCCAACCTTCCCTCCCCAGGTCACCCTCATTGACCTCCTCCACCCACCAGGACCCCCCCTCCTTTACCTTGACCCTCCTTCTCTTTCCTCCATCATCTCCCTCCAAGACTCGCCTGTTAACCCCTCCCTTCCTCCATCTCCCCCCTCACCCCCCTCCCCTCCTTCACCTTTCCTCCCTCTTCTTACCTTGACCCTAAATCTCCCCCTTCCTCCCCCCCTCCCTAGATGTCCCTGCTGACCTCCTACCCAGCCCCCCCAACCAGCTCCCCCTCCTCTCCCCCCACCTCTTAAGCCCCCCCCTCCCCCCTAGTTCTACATCCAGCCACGCCACGCTCGTAAAGCTCTGGCTTAACGTCTGCTGGTCAGGATTTTCAAAGGCTCGGGTTAGAAGGTTTGGGTAAGGTTACTGTTAGAAGGTTAAGGGTTACTGTTAGGTAGGTTAATGTTAGATTAGGGTTATGTTGGATTAGGGTTAAGGTTTGAGTAAGGTTACTGTTAGGTTAAGGGGTTAGGTTAGTTAGGTTAAGGTTTGGGTAAGGTTACTGTTAGATTAGGTAGGTTGGTGTTAGGTTAATATTAGATTAGGGTTAGGTTAGGTTAGGTTATTAGGTTAATATTAGATTAGGGTTAGGTTAGGTTAGGTTAAGGTTTGGGTAAGGTTACTGTTAGATTAGGTAGGTTAGTGTTAAGTTAATATTAGATTAGGGTTAGGTTAGGTTAGGTTAAGGTTTGGGTAAGGTTACTGTTAGATTAGGTAGGTTAGTGTTAGGTTAATATTAGATTAGGGTTAGGTTAGGTTAGGTTAAGGTTTGGGTAAGGTTACTGTTAGATTAGGTAGGTTAGTGTTAGGTTAATATTAGATTAGGGTTAGGTTAGGTTTAGGTGCTGGTAGTCATACATTAACATGGAGTGAAACTTTTATGTAATTTAGTTATGTTAAAGTTGACTCATTAAAAGAGATTTATCATTATTTTATTATTAATGTTAAAGTTACTACGAATACAGACACAATAGTTTAGAATACCTTTGTTAAATAATTGTAGACTTAACAGCTAGTAATAATACACATTAATACAGTATAACATGAAGAAAAAAATATGTATTATATTATGTATTTTCCTGTAATGTTGGATGTTAAGAATACTGTATGTTGTTATGTGTAGTGTAGTAAGGGGTTAAAAATACTACCCACTCTTTCCCTGTGTGTGTGTGTGTGTGTGTGTGTGTGTGTGTGTGTGTGTGTGTGTGTGTCGCAAAAACTCTTCTACTGTCAGGTGCTTTTAAAATCCCTCCCCTATTGAAATATAGATCACCCCGGGAAAAAAAAAACCTAGTGTGTGTGTGTGTGTGTCGGTACAACATGTGAACGGAAACATCTAGAATATTCAAACTTGTTGTAAAAGTTCAGCGATAACTCCTTAATCTTTTGTGTGTGTGTGTGTTTATTTTTTGGGGGGGTGGGTGGGGGGGGGAGGTCAGAGGTCATGGTCTGGGATGTAGGTATGACAACAGGTGGATGGAAAAGAGCGATACTTATTGGCTCACCTGAAGATTAGCCCCACCCTCACCTTGTTCCACCTTAGGATTGGTCACTCGAACGCTAACCTAACCTAACCTTATGCGTCGTTGTTTACTTATTAACGGCGTAGTACTGGAAGGTAACCACGACTTACCTGTCCTTGAGCTGCCCGCGTGACTCTCTCTACCTAGTGTCTACCGTCGCACTCCCTCCCCCTCCCTCCTATACCTGTGACCCCCTTCTTTCCTCCCCTCCAATCCTATTCTTCTCTTCCATGTGCTTCCCTACCTCATGTCCATCTTCATCCTCCTTACCTTATCTCCATTATCCTCCTCCTCTTCTTCCTCCTACGCCTTGCTCCTCCCTCGCCCCCTCCTCCCTCCCCACTTCCCTCCTTCAGCTGCCGCCCGCAGGTCTCCCTCCCCCCCCACCCCCACCCATGTTGACCTCTGAGCCGCCCTTGAGGCCGCCCACAAGGTCATCTGTGTTGTGGTGTGAAGCCGTGCGGGCGTATGGGCGTGGTACCTGCCAGGTTAGGTTAGGTTGTATTAATAGGTGTGTAATAGTAGTTGCAGTAGTAGTATCATATTGCTAATAGTAGTAATAGTTGTAGTTATACGGTCGTAATATTATTAATAGTAGCAATAGTAGTAGTAACTGTAATAATGGTAGTAGGTGGTATAGGTCTAATAGTATGAGTTGCGTCAACGTTATTAGTATTGTAGTAGTAGCAGTAGTAGTAGTAACCAAGCTTAAAACACAACCAACAGTACAAGACGGACATTCTTACACGTCTTATATACAGTTATTACCTCGTGATATTTTGTACAGTGGTCAGTCTTTCACCTGTACAGTGTTACTAACGAGTGTCACCTGTACAGTGTTACCAACGAGTGCCACCTGTACAGTGTTACCAACGAGTATATCATTATATCTCACCTGTGCAGTGTTACCAACGAGTGTCATGATATCTTTCACCTGTACAGTTTCACTAATGAGTTTATTTTCTCCTTGTTACAGGTAAGACAGATGACGCATCATCACCTGTCCGCTTCACCTCCCGGAGTCTGTTCAGGTATAGTGTAAATCTTAACACCCGGGACCCCTAATGTCTGAGAACATGGGTATGGAAACTCTATGTCACAGGGTCAGGAGGCACAGAAACTTAGTGCTGGTATAGGTATAAGAGGGACACAGATCTGGTGTAAAGGTATAGAACTATAGTGTTTTTGGTACAGAAAATTGATGTCTAAGGTTTGAAGGCATCTTACTCTACTGCTGCACAGAAACTGGATGTCCCTTGGTTCCTGAAGGCATAGAAATATTCAAGTGAGATATAGAAACTTAGTGTTCATGGTCGTCAGGCATAGAAGTGGAGTGTGATATAGAAATTGAAGCCCAGAAATGTTATGTGGGAACAGAAACTTAATGCCCAGCCCATTGTGGCATAGAAACTTAAATCCAGTGCTAAGTAATGCCCTGAGTCCTGAGGCATAGATAATTTTAGTGGGGCATATAAACTTATTCCCCGGGGCTGTGAAGACGAGATGGTGTAGTGTGGTGCAGAAATTTAATGTGGCATAGAATTTTTATTTTTTTTTAGTGCTGTAGAATATCACACAAACTTAATGTGCTACAGAAATTTATTTAGTACAGTAGACTCTTAGGTACCAGAGCCCTTAGTGTGCTACAGAAAATGGGGTAAAGAAAGTTGATAGTGAGATGAAATGGTTGTCGCTTCATCCTGCTTGTGTGTTGTACCGTCCAGGTGTGCTGTGCTGTGTTGTGCTGTGCTGTGCTGTGCTGTGCTGTGTTGTGCTGTGCTGTGTTGTCTTCTCTCACTCATCGCTTAGGTTACCTCATGCTGTGAAATAATCCTTTACTTAGACTATTTCTTTTTAATCCATCACCTGCTCTCTCTCATTTTCTGGCATCTTCATTGAGTTTCTTCTAGTCCTCTTTTCCATCTTATTCCTCTTGTTTTCACCTCCTCCTTCCCTTTCCTTCTGATTTGCGTTGCCACCTGCCCCCTCCCCGTCCCACCTCCTGCCAACACCACCTGCCACCCACATTCACTACCACCACCTGCCATCCCACTCCACCACCTGCCACCCACATTCACTACCACCACCTGCCACCCACATTCACTACCACCACCTGCCACCCACATTCACTACCTGCCACCTCCATCCCACTCACTACCACCACCTGCCACCCACATTCACTACCACCACACCCACCTTACACCACCTGCCATCCCACATTCACTACCACCCCACACCCACTCACCACCACACTATTCACTTACCTGCCACCCACATTCACTTACCACCTGCCATCCCCTCACTACCACCACCTGCCACCCCACTCACTACCACCACCTGCCATCCACTACCACACCTACCACCTACCCACACCACCACCACCACCACACCACACTACCCATTGCATCCCATCACTACCACCCTTCCCAACCACTATCCTCACTGACCACAACCACCTTACTGCCACCAAACAACCACCACTCTGGAAACCCCATAACCACCACAAGTACCTCCAACCACAACTACCACTATCACCACCTACCTCATCCCCCCCACTATCAACTTCCTTGTATTCACGACCACTACTACCACCGTCACCTACCAGCATAACCTCTGTCCCACCTCCTGCTCCTCTCCCCCACCCAAGGTGACTGACGTCAGGGGGGGGTATGCTGACCTCCCCCCCCCCACACACAAAATGGACAGTACTCTTGAACTGCTCTTGTGTGTGTGTGTGTGTGACAGAGCTTATATTTTACTGCCTCACTAAGTTACACACACACACACACACACACACACACACACACACACACACACACACACACACACACACCTGTTAATACCAGACGGAAAGACAGACACATGCACCCATGGGTGTTACCATGGCAGCCACTTGTGTACACACTCACGACACCTCTCAGTGTCACGTAGGCAGGCAGGTGAAGTGTTGCGAGAGAGTAGTGTGCCAGCTGACCTTAGCCTTGGCCCCAAACATGTTTCCCCCCCCCCCTTCACCACCACATCACCGTCATCATCCCACTGTCACCACCACCACCACCATCGTCACCACCACTATCATCCTTAACGGCATTACTACCATCATCACCACCATAATTAACATCACCACCCATAGTACTATCATCACTAGCTTCATCCCTATACTACCACCATCACTACTACCACCATCACTACCTCTACCACCACTACCACGACCTCCACGATGTCACCTCCCTCAGGAACCACACACAGGAGAAAGTGTCCCTCAGTGCCACTCCAGAACATGGTATAGAAGGTCCAGTGAAGGGTGCCATGGGGGAGGGAGGGCCAGTGGAGGGTGCCAGGGGGGAGGGGAGTGCCAGTAAAGGGGTGCCATGGGGGAGGGCCAGTGGGGGGTGCCAGGTGGAGAGGGGAGGGCCAGTGAAGGGTGCCAGGGGGGAGGGGAGGGCCAGTGGGGGGTGAAGGCAGACAGGGGAAGGGAGGGCTAGTGGAGGTAGGGAGAGAAGGGGGGAAGAGAGGGGATAGTAGAGAGAAGGGTGAAGGGAGAAAAGGGTAGGGGAGGGAGGGAGGAAGGGAGATAGAGGAGGAAAGAGAAGTTTAACCAGTAGAAGTGAAGGAAGAGAGTGAGAGACAGTGAGGAGAAAGCATGGAGAGACAAAAGGTGAGAGAAACGAAGAGAAGAGGGAGGAAGGTACATGGGATAGAGAGAAGAATATTAGAAGACGTAAAGAAACAGAAAAAGAGAAGATAAACGGAGGTGAAGGAGAAACGAGGAGTCGAGAGAATATAAGCGAAATAAAAAGAAGAATAAGAAGAGTGAAACCATATTAATTAGACCTCGTAGTTACTTTTTTTTACAGGTGTGTGTGTGTCATCCATCTTCACTACCCGCCCACAGGACTCCTACTAACTTCCTTATTTCACCTCTCCTTCAGGTTTTTGTGAGTCCTTTCTTATCTCGTGGGGTCCAGAGTCCTATAATTATTTTTTTAGCAGGTTAGCTTAAAATCCGGGTTAAAGATGGAGTCTAAATCAACATGAGACTGAACTGTAATCTAACCTAACTTAACCAAAAGAGGTAGGATAAAACCCCTTGAGTTCGATGATTTAACCCCTTGATTACGATGATTTAACCCCTTGATTACGATGATTTAACCCCTTGAGTTCGATGATTTAACCCCTTGATTACGATGATTTAACCCCTTGATTACGATGATTTAACCCCTTGAGTACGATGATTTAACCCCTTGATTACGATGATTTAACCTTGAGTTCGATGATTTAACCCTTGATTACGATGATTTGCTTATGATTACGATAGTTTAACCGCCCAGGTTCGATGATTTAACCCTTGATTACGATGATTTAACCCCTTGAGAGTTCGATGATTTGACACTTGATTACGATGATTTAACCCCTTGATTACGATGACAACGCCAGGTTCGATGATTTAACCCCTTGATTACGATGACAACCCCGCCAGGTTCGATGATTTAACCCCTTGATTACGATGATTTAACCCCTTGAGTTCGATGATTTAACCCCTTGATTACGATGATTTAACCCCTTGATTACGATGATTTAACCCCTTGAGTTCGATGATTTAACCCCTTGATTACGATGATTTAACCCCTTAGAGTTCGATGATTTAACCCCTTGATTACGATGATTTAACCCCTTGATTACGATGACTTAACCCTTGATTACGATGATTTAACCCCCTTGATTACGATGACTGAACCCTGATTTACTGAAGACACAAGTGACTTTATGTTTGTCTGTCAGTAAGAGGAAAAAAAATTGTCACCATAATCTTTACGCCTCACAAGTTATATTTGATTTTAGATTTGTTGAGAAAATATTTGACGTGAGAGCCGGACTCTGATGCCTGGATCCGCAAGCTCTCTCTCTCTCTCTCTCTCTCTCTCTCTCTCTCTCTCTCTCTCTCGCTCTCTCTCTGTTCGTCTTTGTCACCTGTCATTCTTTATATTTGACTGTCTCTCTCATTTCCTTTGTGTCTGTCTGTCTGCGTATCTCTCTATCTCTGTTTGTCTCTCTCTCTCTCTCTCTCTCTCTCTCTCTCTCTCTCTCTCTCTCTCTCTCTCTCTCTCTCTCTCTCTCTCTCGAGGTCAACTGGCCGAGGTCAGTGAACAAGGTCAGGTAATGGTGAACTTTCCCAAGAGCTTCAGCACCACCTGGCGGCCCCACTCCAAGGTGCTGGGATTAGTATTGGGATCACCTGAAGCTTAGCACCTCCCCTCTCCCCCCTCTCACTCTCCCCCTCTCCCCCTCCCTACCTAGTCTCCCCCTCAGCTTATTACACCTGGATATATATACCACCTTATACCTCATCTAATCCTAAGCTGATTTAATCTAATCCTGACCCAACCTAACCTAACCTAACCCCCTTTATTTACCATAGCATTAGGGTATTTCAGCATTATTTGGAATAACTGGGGGGGGTGGCTAATCTTCACGTGATCCTCTGTAATTGGCAGTAAGTCAAAACTCATAAAATAGTTGGGATTCCTGGAAACATTTTTTTGAGATCTTGTCTATTTAACGAAGATAAACATGACGATATTTGTTGGTGCAGCTGAGAGAGATACATAGATATACATAGATATACATAGATATACATAGATATAGATAGATAGATAGATAGATAGATAGATAGATAGATAGATAGATAGATAGACAGACGTCGCTCACATAACCTTGATGGGAACATAACTTTCTTTAAACTGACCTGCCATTGACATAACTGTGGTGTATAATCGCTGCCACCATTACCACCATCACCACTACCACCACCACCACCACCACCATCACCACTACCACAACAAACATTACTTTATAGCCACCACCGCTTCCACCACTGTTACCATCACTGCTACTACTACCACTATCGCTACTACAACAACCTTGACGTCTACTGCACCACACAACACCATACACCACACCACACCACACTATAATACACCACACTAAACCATACACCATATCACACCACACCCACACCATACTACACCACACCACACCCACACTATACCACACCATACACCATATCGCACCACACCATACACCATATCACACTACACCATGCATCACACCACACTACACACCACACCATACACCATATCACACCACACCACACCATGCATCACACCACACTACACACCACACCATACACCATATCACACCACACCGCCATCACCACACCACCCACACTATACCACACCATACACCATATCGCACCTGCCGCATGCATCTGCCACTACTTCACCTTGCCATCTTTGCATACGGCATCACACCACACTACACACCACACCATACACCATATCACACAACACTGCCTTTATGTATTTAATGGATTCTATTGTTTAACTTCTAATCTAAAACGAAAGACCCGGAAATACACTGTATATAATATAATAATATAACTATGTATGTATGCATGCATGTATGTATGCATGTATGTACTCGTATGTATGTATGTATGTACTCGTATGTATGTATGTGTGTATGTATGTATGTATGTATGTACTCGTATGTATGGTTCATTCTTTCGTAAATGTACAATAACTTTAATTTAATATAGCTATGTATGTCTGTCTGTCTGGTTCACTCTTTTCTTGCGTAACTGTAAAATAACAATACTTTATAACATTGAATATATTTCATATCATCGCCACTCCACCTAACTGACAAACGCTCAATTAAAATTCTCTCTTAGTGTGTGTGTGTGTGTGTGTGTGTGTGTGTGTGTGTGTGTGTGTGTGTGTGTGTGTGTCTTGTAGTAAAAAGAATTGTAAAAATGAGAGCGGAAATAGCATCGGTAGTAGTAGTTGTAGTAGTAAGTAGTAGTAGTAGACGTAGTAGTAGTAGTAGCGGCAACAGAAAGAATCACAACAAGAACAACGGCAACAAGGGTTACAACAGACACAGCAACAGATACAACCTCAGCAGTCACAGCCTCAGCAGCAGTCACAGCCTTACCAGCAGGAGACACAGCAGCAGGGCAACAGCAGGAAGCGCAGTAGCGGGTGACATTCAAAGAGGCCATTGTTGTGGGTCTCTCAGTGGCGGGCGGTGTCGGGTTCTCACATAAATATTATTCATACCAAAACCTTTCTGCGCTCCTCAATGACCACCGCCTCTACTGACGACGTCCTTCACTCGTCCCTCCACCCCTCCCTCCGTCCATCCATCCATCCATCCATCTATCCACCTCCCAAGCACGTCCTCGGAGGCTAGAGGTCCTATACCTTCTTCACGCAGCCTTTACTTTTTTTTCCTACACGCTGACGTAACTTCCTGAACTTTTTAGGGATAGTTCTAGGATTCACACACACACACACACACACAGGGGGGGGGGCAGGAAAGATATAGAGGATAGTCGTACAAATTGGGGTTAGGTTAGGAAGAGCAAGATACGACAGTGGTGCCAAATTTGGGCTACACCTTGTTCGACTTCTTAATATATTCATCGTTTGGCTAATGGTGACCTCTCTCTCTCTCTCTCTCTCTCTCTCTCTCTCTCTCTCTCTCTCTCTCTCTCTCTCTCTCTCTCTCTCTCTCTCTCTCTCTCTCTCTCTCGTGGTCAGGTCGGATGAAGAAACATGGGTGACTGAAAGACGAAAATAAAAGAAATTCAAGTTCCTTTTTCTTTTTAATTCAACAACATAATTAGTAAGGCTGGTGTACAGTTTATAGAGGGAGGGAAGGATCATGGGAGGTATGTGGGAGAGGAAGGACCACCATGGGAGGTAAAGAAACGGATATAGGTGGTAAAGTACAATGAGAGAGGAAAGAGATAATGATGAACAAGAATAAAAAAATAATAAAGAACGTGAATAGGAAAAAAATGTGGATGGAGAAGTAAGAAATATTGTGAATGTGAGGGAGAGAGAGGGGGGGGGGGTTGAAGGAGAGATGACCCGCATCTCTCCTCCCCCACCTTCACCTCCCTTATACACCTATGTGGTATGGGGCGTGAATGAGGCCCTAATGTCAAATCTTCACGCCACTTCCTCCCCCAGACATCATCGTTGGACGCTCCCCCTTCAAGGTAAACATTGGGTAGGTCTTTCCCAGCCAGCGTAAGGGAAGGTATATATGACTCCTTGGGGCCTTGCCTGAAGTTGTCTCGGGATAAGGCAAGTTGTGGGGAAGTGTATACAGACAAGGGGGCCATGGAAAGGTGGCCATGGATATAAGCGGGCCATTGTACAGTAGAAATGAATAGAGAAGACCATTGGAAGGAGAGAGAGGAGGCCATGAGTCAGGGGGCCTTGGTAGTGACCTCTTGACCCTACACGACTTACGATGATAACTGGTGACCTAACGTGAGTCAGCTGGGGTTCAGGATGGTGACCTAGTGACCCAACGTGAGTCAGCTGGGGTCAGGATGGGGACCTAGTGACCTAACGTGAGTCAGCTGGGGTCAGGATGGGGACCTAGTGACCTAACGTGAGTCAGCTGGGGTCAGGATGGTGACCTAGTGACCCAACGTGAGTCAACTGGGGTCAGGATGGTGACCTAGTGACCTAACGTGAGTCAGCTGGGGTTCAGGATGGTGACCTAGTGACCTAACGTGAGTCAGCTGGGGTCAGGATGGGGACCTAGTGACCTAACGTGAGTCAGCTGGGGTCAGGATGGGGACCTAGTGACCCAACATGAGTCAGCTGGGGTCAGGATGGGGACCTAGTGACCTAAGACTGTGGGGTCAGCACCTCGAGGGACGCTTCAAAGGCCCTCAGTTTACACCACAGTCGAACCTCAGTTTTATTAGACACGTGTTGCTGTATATTGGAACCTTGTTTACACCTACTGGAACCCTGTTATTGGGTGGGCTCCGGAATGCAGTTATTGTGTATTGGGATCCATTTACCACACAAGAGACTCCAATTAATGCTTGTTGGAATCCTGTTGATACCTCCTGTTATTTGTAACCCCACCACTGAATATTGGAACCCTGAAACCCTGTATATTGGAACCCCGCAACTATATTGAAACAAATTTACTGTTTGATAATAGAATCTACAATGAGATCTGACTGTTTACCTTTTGATCATTGGGGTATATTCGTGAACCTTCCTTGACGTGACTTTGAACCCTTAATAAATAGTCAACTGTATGTATGTATGTATGTATGTATGTGGGTAAAGCCCTTTAAGTCTTCACCAGGGCGAGGTTGGGTACGTGTGGATTACGTTAAGCTGTCGATAGAGATCCATATCAAGTCTCAGAGATTCTCCTAAGATTCGTATATTTTGGTGATGACTAGATGGTCGATTGGGCCCCATAGTTCTAACAGAGGAGGGGGGCGGGGGGGGGGAGTGAACCTAACCTAACCGTGAAGGATTTTTGTCCAGTGGGAGAAATATCTACTGGTTTATTGTTTTATTTTGTCTAGGTTGATGTGTGTGTGGGAGGTGGTAGGTGTTGGGAGTGACCTGGGTTCAGTGATCAACCTGTGTTCCGGCAGCGTCGACGAGTTAGACTGGTTGGGTGATGATGCCCTTGGTGGTGACAAGTGGATCTGGTCTCACCTCAAACCTCGTGTGATGTGGCGCTTCGACCACTCCACCCGGTGACTGGGGTAAATGGGACCCAGTTTTAATGGCTTGGACCGGGTTTTAATGAGTCTCAATCATAATGGTTTAGTTTTAGGTTAGCGAATCCTCCGGCCATGACATTCCGCATGGTTTCTTCACCTGACGAAGGACTTTACATATCCCTCATATCTAAGTCCACTGTCGCCGCCGTAGAAGACGTAATGTTGATGTAGTTGTTATTGTTTGTTTATCGATTATGTAGTCTTTGCTGAGGGCGAAAGGTCTTGTGTTTAAGCTTGTGATGACCCACCCCATTCTGGTCGGTAATCGAACCTGTGACCATTCTTGTGTGAAGAGAATGTTCTACCTACTTAGGTACGTCACACACACACACACACACACACACATCTACACCGACCACCGAAGGGTCAAGACGTACCTGGCGCTCCTCTCGGAGCAGCCAGGTCAACTGTTATGTTGGCCCATACCAACTCCCTCCCCTGAACCCTCCTCCCCACCGGAATATCAACAAGTTCACGCCAGAAGTTACTATTTCATTTAGGAAAGAAATGGAACCAGTGTTAAACAGAGGTGAACAGTGGTGAACAGTGCTTAAGTCAGTGAGAACAACTCAACAGTAACAGTGGTACCCAAGTTGACCTTTCACACAGTGAGGTCCCAGGTACCCAGTGATAACGGCCCGTGAGACCCAACTACCAGCGATGTGTTAATCCGTCTACGATAGGAAGGCCTGGAACCACACCTCACTCATATAACACCATCTGTGAGGGAATTACTACACCACGTGAGGCCCCTCATAACACCATCTGTGAGGGAATTACTACACCACGTGAGGCCCCTCATAACACCATCTGTGAGGGAATTACTACACCACGTGAGGCCCCTCATAACACCATCTGTGAGGGAACTACTACACCACGTGAGGTCCCTCCTAACACCATCTGGGAGGGAGTTACTACACTACGTTTTTGCTGTTCAACACCTACATTAATCTGTATGTTCACTGTATGTTCCTTTACCTTTCTCTAATGAAGGCTTTTGTTAAACCACCAATGTATGTAATAAGTCATTTATGTCCAATGTATATTTTCAGCCTTCGGGCTGCAGAACTTTCAATAAACCGTTAATTATTATTATGTGTACACACACACACACACACACACACACACCGCACTTGTTTGTGGGGCGTCGCTACACCTGTTGGTCGCCCCCCAGGGAGCAATTTGTCGTGGGTTTAAGTCCTTGACCTGGGGTCAGGTCACGGTAGGTCACACGGCCCGGGTGACACCTATTAGCAAACACGATTAATAGAGATAGAGTGAGGTGGAGTGAGGAGCAAAGGGGCCGACGTGAGGTCCACCGCCCTCACTGGTTGAGGGGGCCCCTTTACTCTACTACTGGGCCCTCTCCTACTAGATCCCACTCCTACTGGGCCCTTTCTTACTGTACTTCACTCTTATTGGGGTCCATTCCTACTGGGCCCCTCTTCCACTGGACCCTACTCCTGCTGGGCACCACTTTTACTGGGCCCCAGCCATACCCTGCTATTAGAATTGGGGCCTAGTCGTAATAGGCCCCAACCTAACCTTACAGTTAACCCGAGTGTGAAGTATGTGGAGCCAGAATAAGGGTTTACTTGTTATCTTGGCTCGTTAGTGTTGGGTGGTTCACAGACTACAAAGACCAGTGTGTGTGGCTCGGTGTTTACCCCCTTACTGCACAAAACTGTTAATCCTCTATAAGCCACCAATGCCTTTTGTTATTGTTTACACGTTAACAGCTGGCAGCGGTACACACGTGTATTCGAGTGGTCGTTTTTGTCGCCCTGATATGGGTGCTAATTGATATATCACCTCCCATTGTGACCTGACCTCGGGTCAGTATCCCGCCGCGCACGTGACGTATCCCCCCGGAGCCATCAATCTTCCTGTCTGTGTGTTTGGCATCTTACTGACCACTGGTGATCATCACCACGCGGCTGCAAAATTGGTGACGTGTGAGTGGAGTATTCATGGCGGTGGGCCTCTGTGGCCACACTGATGCTGGCCACACTGATGCTGGCCCTACTAATACTGGCCACACCCAGGGAAGAAAAAGTCTTGTATACTGAAACATTACAATTATTACTACAGTATATTCCTCTTTATATAATTATCACTACTACTGTATTTACGGGTAGTGTTAATACTGATCCATTTAACCTAAGTTAACCTGTCATTACACCTCCGTATGACCTACTTATTGCAGGCGGCTCTACTGGGGCTGGTGATGACCCCTTCTTCTTCATTATTATTATTATTATTATTATTATTGTTATTATTATTATCATCCGGAAGCTAAAAAGTTCGTCAACAGGAGCGATAGTAAACGTTTAACCATCGTTACAGTCAGACATTTACAATAAGTCGCATCCTGTATCCTGCTGGCCTGGTAGAGTGTGTGTGTGTGTGTGTGTGACGACTCAGGAGGGGTCAGGGTGAGTCAGGGGGAAATTCCTGTCAGTGAATGATCCCTGAACAGTGAGTCATTCGGTCAAGTGTTACCGCCTTCCGTACCCTCTCCCCCTTTACCCCACCCCCCCTCCTATGCTTGTACCCCCCCTTACTATGCTTATGCCCCTCCCCCCCCTCTAACCTTCCTATGCTTGCGCTTCCCTCTGCTTGAAAGGTTCGCTACATGGACTTGGTGTACAGGTAGTTGTCGAAGGAAGAATGATAGTTTATGGTGCTAAATAGTGACATTAATTGGTACTTTAATGGCGTTCATAGAGTCTTGACCATTCTGTCTTGCCTCTGGGTATGTACTGGCGCTGCTATGACGCACGGGGGTGGTATAGGTGTGGTAAGTTTGCTCCTCTAGACGTGTTCAGTGTATTTAATGGCGCCGATTACTTAAGGTTGGCTCCACTAGACGTTTACTGGCGCTCTGATTGTGTGAAATGGTATTGATCAGTTAAGCTGCTACTCTTGGTCGTGTTATTGGCATTTTATGGCGGTGTTTTGGCGTAAGAGTGAGGTTTTGTGAGGTGTTATACTATTTGTGGTGTTGTGGTAGTGTTAATGACCTAAGCTGACCTCAGAGCTTAATTATAGGCACTTATTGGTACTGTTATGGCGTTGATCGCTAAGGTGGGTCTTTCTAAGCGTATTGATGGCGTTTACTGGCGCTGTTATGGCGTGAGGTGGTGTTATGTTGGCGTGGAGGAAGTGATAATGTTGTCCTAATTAACTGTGCCATATTATACTGTACTTTGTCACCTCTACTGTACCTCACGTCACCAGTGTGGAAATAACCCCCGCCTCTGTTACAGTATCGCTGTAACACTACAAAAACTGTGTTAATGTGTCCACAGGCTAAGACGGGTCGCGGCCCGGGCGGGAAGTAGTGTTGCCAGATGCTTGATATGTCAGTCTAGTTTTACATTGTCAGTTTACACGAAAGGTCGCTCCAATTTTTGAATCCGGTTTATATTACGAAGCTTTTGTACGCTGAGAAAATTTTTTTTTTATACGTTTTATTGTCTAGTGGTGGGGAAAGGCTTGTTGGGATAGTAGTTTTTAAATATTTTAGGAGAGGGTCGCGGGGTCAAACGGATCTGGCAAAGTTGAGAGATTGAAGAAGGTCGGGGGCCGTTTACCGGAGCTCAACTGTGGACCGTCGCTGCTGCCGGCCACTTCACCACCACCCCCGAATATCTTATTATAAATCCTGTATATAAAAACTCACCCTTAAGACGCTGGTGACTATACACACATACACACGTTTTCACCTGAGTTACGAGGGACGGAGCAACCATGAGTCATATATGAGTCGGTAGGTCGGGCGAGGTGAGGAGGTTAGGGAGGTCGGGGTTCGTGTCGCTAGTGAGGGCCCCACGCCGCCGACCTCAGACACGCCCGAAGCACGTGGTGTATATAACCTTACCTATACTACGCCCATGCTCATGACTTCCCTGCGTACCTGCGTATATTTGGGAGGGAATATTATTAGTATTATCTGGATATTAAATATTCACCGAACTACAGAAGTAAACTTGTATTTAGTGAAGGTTAAATGTGACAAAATATAAGTTATTGTGGCGCATTCCTAGAAAATTTTACCGCAGAGTTTCATTTGACTGAAGAATGAATTAATGTTAAAACGTAATAAAACACTTCATGGCTATTGTACAGGTATTTTTTTATGCTTTCTGGACAGGTAAACTAATAGTAATAGTAATTGAAATAGTAATGATATTGTTAATGATACTACTACTACTACTACTGATTCATTACAATTCTTTGAAGTCTGGGAAAGAGAACTCGGGGTGGGGAGAACAGGTGGGAGGATGGGGAGAATTTAGGGAGTTAGGGAGAGCAGGTGAGGGTGTGGGGAGAGCAGGTAGGAGGGTGGGGAGAGCAGGTAGGGGTGGGGGGAGAACAAGAGGGGGGATGAGGATAGACCACGTGGGTAGGAGGGGATGGTCCTACCCAACACACCTGAGACTCTAATTTATCTTCAGTTCTTTGATCAAATGGGTTCAGGTCCTAATAGGTCCCAATAGTCCTAATGGGCCCCAGCTGTAATGTGTTAAGGGTATGAGACCATTAAGATTGGGGCCCAGTAGTAACCGGGGCCCACTAGACCTATCAAGCCAGGCCCTGTGTGTATTACAATGCGTACTACGAACAACAGTCGCACGGGGCATTACTTTTCGTCTGACCTTTCACCTTTGACCCTCCCTGCTGCCTCTGTGTGTGTGTGGTAATAGGTCAAGGAGGTGATAGCGTTATATTTACTATAGTTGACCTGCTTTGATTGGATAATTATAGATAATACAGAGGTCACAGCAACACACACCTGATAGCTCGTTGTGATATACTCCTGCACCTTCAGTATACGCCAGAGTAGACCGCTGCGGCTACTGGAGGAGTATGACGTCACTCTCATTATGGGGTGTTTTTGGTGCTTTTTTATTTTAATTTTATTCGAGTCTTTTCCTGCAACAGTGTAGAGTCCGGATGCATTAGGTTAGGTGAGGTTAAGTCAGGTTGCTGTATTTTCCTTCCCCTCCCTCCTTTCCCCCCTCCCTCCCTCCCTCCTCCCTCCCCCTCCCTCCTCCCTCATTATTGCCAGTATTATATTATAGTCACCTGTTGATGCCTTTCATAATTATAGTCTTAAACAGGTGAGTGTGGCCCACAATTATATTAGGGGCTATCAGGCTATATTAGGGAACTATATCAGGCTATATTAAGTGACTATATCAGGTTAAATCAGGCTATCTTAAGGGACTATATCAGGCTATATTAAGGGATTATAACAGGCTATATTAAGGGGCTATATCAGGCTGTATTAAGGGGCTTTACCACGCTATATTTAGGTCTTATATCAAGGTATTGTAACCACTGTCTTTAGGTTCCTATATGAAGTTATTAATAATAATAATAATAATAATAATAATTAACGGTTTATTGAAAGCCAGAGGCAAAAAAATACAGAACATATATGGGGAATATTTACGAATTACAAAAGTGCTAATAATATACAAGTAACATAGGTGATAATTTTAAGAATGTATAATAACTAGATGTTCTTAGCTCAATTCTTGTGTGTGTGTGTGTGTGTGTGTGTGTGTTTTACTGAGGATTAGTTCATTAGTTCAGGGATATAACAATTTATGTACCTGTACTTACACCTGTACCTGTGCTTGTAATTGTACCGTACCTGTATTTCCGGCGGTACTCGATATGCACTGTACCGTACCTAATTTTGCATTGATACTTGAATACTGTAACCTGTAGTTTTACCCGTATCTTTGTACTGTATCTGTATCCGTACCTGTGTTAATTAGCTGCAGTTGTACCCCAAGCATATGACCCCGTGTGACCCCGTGGCGTGGCATGCTGGTTATTGACCTGTGTTGACCTTTCTCTGGGTCAATCAATCGTTGGAAGGGAGAGGTGGGGCACGTGTCACTCCTTCTCCCCCTCCTCCCCCTCTTCCCCCATTCCTCTCTCCCTCTCCCCCTTCAACATTCCTCCCACTTCACTTTTCCTACACTTCTTCCTCTTCCTTACTACCTTCCCATTCTGTTTACCTTCCTCACCTCACCCCCTCTTCCCCACCCTCCTTCCCCTCACCTCTCTCCTCCTCCTCATCTCTCTTACCTCCCCCCTTCCCCTCACCTCTCCATGATAGTATTTCGACTCATTTGTTCTCGCTCTCTGGATCTGTCTTCCTGTGTGTGTGTGTGTGTGTGTGTGTGTGTGTGTGTGTGTGTGTGTGTGTGTGTGTGTGTGTGTGTGTGTTCTTCCCTTTTTTTGTTCTATTGTTTCGTCATTTTCTTTATCTTTCGTTAATTGTCTCCTATTGTCTGTTTTAATTATTTATTTTTCTGTCATCTACGTCTATTCTTCTTCTTCTTCTTGTCTTGTGTCCTTCGTTATCTTTCTTTGGTGTTGTTTTATTTCTTATTTATTTTACTTATTTGATGTGTGTGTGTGTGTGTGTGTGTGTGTGTGTGTGTAAACAAGCAAGCAAAAGAGGATGCTGGCCTCACTCACTCGCTCACTTCTCTCCTCACTCACTCACTCCACTCACTTCACTCACTCCTCCGCTCTCTCACTCTCCTCACTTCTCTCACTCACTCCTCACTTCTCTCACTCACTCACTCGCTCACTTCACTCACTCACTCACTCACCATTATCTTCCTTTACCACCATCATCACTACTACCCTTATCATCTTCACTACCTTGTTTTTACTAACGCAATCGCTGTTGCTACTACTGCTATCACTTTACACACACACACACACACACACACACAGTAACCGTCATGTAACGCCGTGACCGTCTGACGTAATACGATAAATATTATGTTAACGGCCCCTGGCACCTTCTCCCTCCCTCCCTCCCTCCCTCCCTCTCTCCCTCTCTCCCTCTCTCCCTCTCCACCCTGCACGACCTTCCACGCTCTGGTGCTAAGTAAGGTCAACTCAGCTACTGTATGTATGGGTGGTTGGGTGGTTGGCTTTTGTTGTGGTAGGCCCTAGTGTAACCTAACCTGGTGGTGAAGTTAGTTAAGTGGCAGAATAGAAGACTAATTGGTGGATAAGAATCTCTCTCTCTCTCTCTCTCTCTCTCTCTCTCTCTCTCTCTCTCTCTCTCTCTCTCTCTCTCTCTCTCTCTTCTCTCTCTCTCTCTCTCTCTCTCTCTCTCTCTCTCTCTCAGGGAAAGAAGTGTGGAGGCCCCCCGCTGGCCACCTTGCCGGGGGTCGACACACAATACACAGTGTTTACCTCCGGCCGTGTGTGTTCATACGATAAGGTGATAAAACCAGACCTAAGAGTTGGACCACGGTGGGCCAAGGTGGGTCGAGGAGGTGTGAAGAATGGGTAGGGTGGGTTGGAGGGGGCGGGAGATGGAGTTAGAGTTTTATGAGTGGGTGTGGGGTAAGTGGGAGGGTGTTCTGTGGGTGGGGTGATTGGGTGGGTTGGGTGGGTGAGCTGGGTGGGAGGGGGATAGTTACATGCTGATATGATTATAATTGTTCTTAAAATCTGGTCATGTTCAAGGAGACTCATGGCAGGGAAGGTGTGTGTGTGTGTGTAAGCTAGGCAGGTAGGTGTGGTATAACAGTAGCGTGGGTGTGGTGGTGTGTGGGGGCCTCTCTGTGGAGGGAGTGTCATAAACAGAAAACGTGACTCTACTGTATACCCCAGGTTAGGGGTCGAGAGGTAGATGACGGACTGTCCGTGTGTGTGTGTGTGTGTGTGTGTGTGTGTGTGTGTGTGTGTGTCGGTTGGTTGTACTCAGGTTGAGATAAAGGGCCGGGTTTTATCATTGTTATCAGTAGTGTGGCACTATCACGACCCACCACTACCACCACCTACCACCACTACCCCTCACCACCACACCTCACCACCCCACCCCTCACCACCACCACCACCTCACCACCACCGCCTCACCACCCCTCACCACCACCACCACCCCTCACCACCACCACCACACTGCTCCTCATTTTCATCCTTCTCATTAAAATAATCGGTCTACCTACAAGTACAGGTCATGGACACAGGTGTTATAACAGGTAAAACAATTCAGGTACAGGTAAAGCTATAATCACAGGTACACAAGTATATATACAGGTACAATTATATGTAAAGGTGTATATCTATGCAATTACAGGTACAGGGACATTTATGGATTACAAAAGACACAGATACAGTACATAAATTTGTCCCGGGTTCACTGTATATTTTGTACAGGTGGGATAAACAATACAGTGTCCGTATGCTGGTCACCTAGAGTACAGTAGACGGATGTGTTTGGTCGACCTCATTCTCAGAGGTTCACACGATAAGGTCTCCTAACCTGAACCTAACCTAACCTATTTCTCTTTAACGTCGACGCAGAAATGGATTCTCATGGGTTCAAATTATTATTGATATTATTATTATTATTATTATTATTATTGTTGTTGTTGTTGTTGTTGTTGTTGTTATTATTATTATTATTATTATTATTGGTGTTGTTGTTGTCATTATTATTAGTAGTAGTAGAGTAGTAGTAGTAGAAGTCGCAGCAGCAGTAGTAGTCGTAGTAGTAGTCGTAGTAGCCGGATACTAACGCTGTTTCCTCCTTTCCTCAGGTACGGGTGTGTGCGAGGCGTCAACAGGTGGTTCAGGAGGGGGTCGAACCAGCTGGCTACGAGTGAGTCTACCTTCATTAACCACCTGTCATCACCACCTGTCATCTATCTATGTCTTTATTATCTATTTCTGTCTATCCGTCCTTCATCATTACTCTCTATCATCTACTCCTGTCTGTCTGTCTGTCTGTCTCTCCTTCATAGACAGAGGGGCTTATTGGCTTACATATGTCTGTCTGTCTGTTGGTCTGTCACTCAAGCTTTTTAATAGGATAATACAGAAAATATCTAACTTGTAGGAGATAAATATTGGAAGCTTGATTTGTGTTTATCAGCTTAATATTGCAAGCTTTATTTGTGTTTACCAGCTTAATATTGCAAGCTTGATTTGTGTTTACCAGCTTAATATTGCAAGCTTGATTTGTGTTGACCAGGTTAATATTGCAAGCTTGTTTTGTGTTTATCAACTTAATATTGGAAGCTTGATTTGTGTTTATCAGCTTAATATTGCAAGCTTGATTTGTATCCTTGGGTTTAACTGATTGATATTGCGAGTTGATTGAGTGCATATTGCGAGTTTAGTGTATATTGCGAGTTGATTGAGTGCATATTGCTAGTTTAGCGTATATTTCGAGTTGATTGAGTGCATATTGCTAGTTTAGCGTATATTTCGAGTTGATTGAGTGCATATTGCTAGTTTAGCGTATATTTCGAGTTGATTGAGTGCATATTGCTAGTTTAGTGTATATTGCGAGTTGATTGAGTGCATATTGCTAGTTTAGCGTATATTTCGAGTTGATTGAGTGCATATTGCTAGTTTAGTGTATATTGCGAGTTGATTGAGTGCATATTGCGAGTTTAGTGTATATTGCGAGTTGATTGAGTGCATATTGCTAGTTTAGTGTATATTGCGAGTTGATTGAGTGTATATTGCGTTAGTGAGTTTAAGTTATTGTTATTATTTACGTCTTTCTTTAGTTATGTCTGTTGTATCGTCATTTATTATCGTTATTATCAACACCTTCTCCTTCATCAGCTCTGTCTCTCTTCCTATTACTCATATTCCTTATCTCCTTACTGCTAGTCTCTCTATCTCTCCATTCTCTCAGCTTCTCTCCCTTATTCTCCCTATTTCGTCTTTTTCTCAGATCTTTATTCTCAATCTTTCTCTGTTTCTCTCTCATTTGTTTACTCTCAGTCTCTCTCTCACCTCTCTCTCATCTCTCTCTCAGATTCTCAGTGTTAATCTCTCCGTCTTTCCTGTCTCTCCTCTGTGTCAGTTGTTTACTTTTAGTCTCTCTGTCTCATCTCTTTCTCAGGTTTTAGTTCTCAGTGTCTCTCTCTCTTCTCTCTCTCTGATCTTCTCCTTGAATCTCTCTGTCTTTCTCTCCGATGTCGTGAGTTTGAGTTTTTCTGTCTGTCCCCTGTCTCAAATTCTGTCTCTCAATCTCTGTGTGTCTCTCTCTCAGATCCTCACCTTCAATCTCTCCTTGAACACCATTTAGTCTCTCTCTCTCTCTCTCTCTCTCTCTCTCTCTCTCTCTCTCTCTCTCTCTCTCTCTCTCTCTCTCTCTCTCTCTCTCTCTCTCTCTCTCTCTCTCTCTCTCTCTCTCTCTCTCTCTCCCCCTTGAGAGGTTCATAAGGCCCCCCTCCCTCCCCCATAAAGAACAATCCATCCAGTGGTCATTTAACTACACGTGTAAGACCCCCTCCCCCATCCGGCTGTAAGACTTCCCCTCCCCATCCGGCTCTGACAGGTAGGTGTGCTGGCTCAGGTGTTTGTGGTGGTGGGGGGAGAAATGATTAAGACCCCCTCTCCTCCCCTAATTAAAAAATAAGATCATTGTTTTGTTAAGTGTGAGAGAGAGAGAGAAGAAAGAAGAAGATGATGCTGAGAGAGAGTGAGTGAGAGATGTTGCTGAGAGATAGAAGTGTTTGCAGATGAGAGAGAGAGAGACAGAGTGAGAGGTGTGTGGCAGCAATTGAGAGAGATATGACAGCTATGGAGAGAGAGATATACGTGACATGAGTGGTGCTTGGAGGGGAGGGATGGAGAGGGGAGGGGGAGGGGGTGGGGAGGGGAGGGGAGGGGCCCGCGTGACCCAAATTGGTGAGAGGAGATAAGAGGGAGGAGAAGCACTGTGTTGTTATCTGTCGTGACCTGCCCAGCCACTCATGTAAACAATGGATGCCCTTGTTTGACCCTTGTAACACACACACACACACACACACGATAGGTTGTGGTAAGTAGGGAGGAGGATTGGAGAGAAGGGGGAGTAAGAGGGGAGAAAGGAGGGAGGTAGAGAAGGTAGGGAGGGGGCATCACACCTGTCCCTTAGTTTCATACACAGGTGTTGGTAATCAGACGACAACAACAACAGGTAAAACTACTCACCTGGTCTGCTGGTAATGGTTGTGATGGTGGTAGTGTGGTAGTAAGGTAGTTGTTGACAGTGATAAAAGAATTGAGGTGTTTCGTGACAGTGACATGTAGATGACAGTGACGGGGATGGCAGTGACCCGAAGGTGACAGTAACTCGAAGGTGACAGTGAGAAGTGACTTAGGACAGTGACTCAGTCTGGCAGTGAGAGGTGCCAGTGCTCTCCCAGGGGTACCTTATGTGTACCTGTGTACGTTACAAGTTGTGTGTACATCTAAATCTGTGTACGCTATAAGTTGTTTACGATACAAACGCTGTGTACATCCACGTGTGTATGGCGTTAACTCTGTGTACATCCACGTGTGTATGGCATTAACTCTGTGTACATTACAATCTGTAGGTCCCTGTGTGCACTTCCGTATGTGAGTGTCCCCGTGTGTATACGTCGAAGTGTGTACATTATTGTGTGTAAATTTCCAGACCTGTATATGTATTTTTATGTACGTTTCTGAGTTTATTCCTATCTATGTGTGTGCGGTCATGTGTGTATAACCCCAAAATGTTGTGTGTACGCCTTATTGTGTACGTACATATCTAGACAAAATATGAAAGTCTGTGTACATCTCCAACCCGTGTACATCTCTGTATTGTGTACACTTAACAAAATTTGTGTACGTGCTGAACATTGACAGAGTTGGAATAGAAATATTGATGTGGTTGGAATAGTGTGGAGGTGTATCGACGCTTTAGGAATGCTAGTATGGACCGAGTTGGAATGGGAATGGAATTATTATTATTATTATTAGTAGTAGTAGTAGTAGCAGTAGTCGTAGTCATTATTATTATTATTATTATTATTATTATTATTACTATTACTATTGTTGTTGTTGTTATTTGTTGTTCAGTGTTACTATCTTCACCTTGTCTGTCATGATACATCTACAGCATCTCCATGACCTTATGACATACTCTCCCCGCCCTCTCCCCCCCCCCCTCACCCTCTCTATTACGTCACGAAAACCCCCGCGTCATGAACTCCCGTGACGTCATGGAGCGCTAGCGTCATCGGGAGGTGTGACGTCATGGAGGTCGATGACGTCAGGTGTTTACCCCCCCGAGCCTATTGATTGTCACGTGGTGGAGCTGAGGCGCCCGCCACCTGTGTGAGTGTTGGCGCAGGTTAACAGGTAGCGCACAGGTAATGGGTCAACAGGTAGTGGGCAACAAAAAATACACAGGTAATGGGTCAACAGGTAATGGGCAACAGGAAAGACACGGGTAATGGGTTCAACAGGAAATGCATAAATAGTAGGTCATCGGTAAGGGCATACGTGGTGGGTCAACAGGTAGTGGGGTCAACATGTGGGGCACAGGTAGTGGAGGACTAATTAGCTGGACCCCAGTATTATGAGTCGGTTCTCAGGTTAGGTCAGGTCAGGTTAAGTTAGGACATCGTTTTAGTGGAGTCTATTAGGGTGAGGTATGAGTCAGGGTAAGGGGTGAGGTATGAGTCAGGGTAAGGGGTGAGGTATGAGTCAGGGTAAGGGGTGAGGTATGAGTCAGGGTAAGGGGTGAGGTATGAGTCAGGATAAGGGGTGAGGTATGAGTCAGGGTAAGGGGTGAGGTATGAGTCAGGGTAAGGGGTGAGGCTCGAGTCAGGATAAGGGGTGAGGTATGAGTCAGGGTAAGGGGTGAGGTATGAGTCAGGGTAAGGGGTGAGGCTCGAGGCAGGGTAAGGGGTGAGGCTCGAGACAAGGTAAGGGGTGAGGCTCGAGGCAGGGTAGGGTTAAGGGATGGTATCTTATCAGCTTGTAGCGGACAGCAGCAGCAGGCAGTGACTGTGTGTGTGTGTGTGTGTGTGTGTGTGTGTCCTCTCACTATCAGGTCACTCACCCATTGTTTTATATACTTACCCCACCCCTGAAACACACACACACACACGCTCATATTTCTTGAGTCAATACCTTAGTTACTCTCAATTGACTTCCATATTTCTGGATGGTGTGGAGAAGGACAACTGTAGGTAGGAATAGGTCAGGTCAGGTCAGGTCAGGTCTCTTGATTGGAAACGGGAGCCCGGTCCCTGTTCACCTAGCAGCACAGTAGGCACCTGCTGTAATTGAAAGTTGCGAATTCGATATTCAGGGACAAGTTGTTGGAGCTTCCAATAACTTGATGACATAAACCACTGACTCTTCAGGCTTCTACGCCCTTAACTCACGAGACATAAAGGCAAGCATGACCTTAGCATGCTTCCCTGTTGGGCGCTGTAAACGCTTCTGCGCTTCACCTACACAAGGATGTAGGGGGGGGGGGGAACACTGGCCAACTGCACTGGTTAGTCATTATCTTGCGACACGACCCATCAGGGAAAATTGTCGTAAAGAAACTTATCCATTGATTGATCTTTCCCTGAGATCGAACCTTGACCCATAGTTATAGTTAATTAAAGGGAGTGATATAGTGTCATAAAGATGGTGCCTTAAACTATAGATATGCTAAGGCCGGTAAAGTTATGGTGAGCTAATATGCTAAAGTGCTGAGGTACAGTTATGGTGAGCTGATATGATAGTGCAGGTACAGTTATGGTGAGCTGATATGATAGTGCAGGTACAGTTATGGTGAGCTGATATGATAGTGCAGGTACAGTTATGGTGAGCTGATATGATAGTGCAGGTACAGTTATGGTGAGCTGATATGATAGTGCAGGTACAGTTATGGTGAGCTGATATGATAGTGCCGGTAAAGTTATGGTGAGCTGATATGATAGGTACAGTTATGGTGATATGATAGTGCAGGTACAGTTATGGTGAGCTGATATGATAGTGCAGGTACAGTTAGGGTGAGCTGATATGCTAGTGCAGGTACAGTTATGGTGAGCTGATATGATAGTGCAGGTACAGTTATGGTGAGCTGATATGCTAGTGCAGGTACAGTTATGGTGAGCTGATATGATAGTGCAGGTACAATTATGGTGAGCTGATATAATAGTGCAGGTACAGTTATGGTGAGCTGATATGATAGTGCAGGTACAGTTATGGTGAGCTGATATGATAGTGCAGGTAAAGTTATGGTGAGCTAATATAATAGTGCAGGTACAGTTATGGTGAGCTGATATTATAGTGTAGGTACAGTTATGGTGAGCTGATATAATGGTGCAGGTACAGGTATGGTGAGCTGATATGATGATGCTGGTGCAGGTACAGTTATGGTGAGCTGATATAATAGTGCAGGTACAGTTATGGTGAGCTGATATAATAGTGCAGGTACAGTTATGGTGAGCTGATATAATAGTGCAGGTACAGTTATGGTGAGCTGATATGATAGTGCAGGTACAGTTATGGTGAGCTGATATGATAGTGCAGGTACAGTTATGGTGAGCTGATATAACAGTGCAGGTACAGTTATGGTGAGCTGATATAATAGTGCAGGTACAGTTATGGTGAGCTGATATAATAGTGCAGGTACAGTTATGGTGAGCTCAATGTTTTAACCCAGATAAGATAACGTATCACGGAGGTACAATAATAGAGGTTGTGTCAGTGCAGCAGGTTAGAGGACGCTGCACACAGGATGCTCGGAGGTAACAGGCTGATATCTGTACAGGCTGGCGATAGTTATAATGAGATCTGTTTTGTGGGGAAGATATTATTTGTAGGGTGAGAAGTTATCCTCGTGTGGTGGTGGTAAGAGGGGCATTACTTTATGATCCAGCCCTCTCATCCACCACCCAGCCCTTAGTTACGACCCGTCACTCACCCAACACCCAATCCTCACCCATGATCAAACCTTCACCCACGACGACCGATCTTGCCCCGATCTTGAAACCTTTGTGGGGCTCACCGCAGGCACTCGCCCAAGGGTCGTATGAGTTGCGTGTAGGTCGTGCCAGCCTATATTTAGTGGCACCACCGCCCCCGAGCCTGACCCGAGTACAGGAGCCCCTAGGCGAGGCGAGGTAGTGCGACCAAACACAGTACATGATATGACATACTTGAGCTACCCCTTCGCCTCGTCGTGCAGAAAATGTGTAAATTATTGAACCATCTGATTGTCAATTCATCATAACAAAGACTGTTGCGTTCATGTTGCAAGTTGCATTACGATTTGTGCAACGTGACGGAGTTTTCTTGTGTAGATTATTACAACACGGTGTAAGTGAGGAGGGTCGAGGAGTGTAAGGGGAGGCGGCTGGCTGGTAGTTGGGTGGATGGGTTGCCCTTTTAAGAGGACACTGCCGGTATAGACGCCCTCACCCCCGTCGGTGTTGTGGGTGAGAGGCAGGAGGACTCTGTTGCGCCGTCGCTCAGTCTCCTGCCTTTGTCGTTCTCTAGGAATAGAACGTTTTAGACTTTCATTTTGTGCCGTGTGGGCGGGCGGCTGCAAGGGGATGGGGGCGGTGGCGGTCAATCCCCAGCAGGCAAGACAAGACCCTAGCATTGTTGGTGTGGGTGGTAGTGACTAGTGACCCCAGCAGGCAAGTTAGTGACCCCAGCAGGCAAGGTAGTGACCCCAGCAGACAAGTAAACCGCAGCCAGATAGTGACCCCAGCAGGCAAGATAGTGACCCCAGCAGGTAAGTTAGTGACCCAAGCAGGCAAGATAAGTGACCCCAGTCAGATGTGACCCCAATAGGCAAGATAGTGACCCCAGAGGGTGGGTGGTGTGGCTGAAGGACCTGTCGCCACTGAGGTAAATATTTAGCGGCTGTTGGCGCGGGGTAAACCTCCTTAACCTCTCCCTCCCTCCTCGCCTCCGTAGATTCTCCCTGCATCTTTCCCTGTGTCTTCCTCGACTCCCTCCCTTCCTCCCCTTTATCATCTCTCCTCCTCGTCTTGACCCCCTCAGCCTGATGTGACCTCGCTCGTCCTCAGGTAAATGTGTTGCAGCTCTTTCATTAACGCCAACAACAGCAGCAGTACCAGTAGTAAGAACAGCAGTAGCAACAATTTTACAGCAACAGTTACAACAGTATCAACAACAGTCACCGCAGCAGCACCAACAATTATAGTATCGTTAAGAACAGCATTAGTGTCCAAAATAACAACGTTTACTGCATCACGTGCCAGCAACACCATGAATTAGAACAACCATAGTAACAACAAAAGTAACACCACTAGTAACAGCACCAGTAACACCACTAGTAACAGCACCAGTAACACCACTAGTAACAGCACCAGTAACACCACTAGTAACAGCACCACTAGTAACAGCACCATCTTCCTCGGGGTCATGGGAGAAGCGGGTAGAGCCTCGCCTTATCTATAGACCCCGACCTCGCTCCCTCCCGCCCTGGCCTCTACAGTAACACAGGCCGCGGAGAGGTTGATAGGTGGCTGGATAGATGGGTGGATGGATAGATAAATGAGTGGATGGATTGATTGATAGCTAAATAGATGGATAGATGAATGAGTTGATAGATAGGTAGATGGATGGATGGATGGGTGGATGGATAGATAAATGAGTGGATGGATGGATTGATAGCTAAATAGATGGATAGATGAATGAGTTGATAGATAGATAGATGGATGGATGGATGGATGGATATGCAATCGTTACATACCTCAACATCCAGACCTACCAGCATCATGGAGGTTGTGGAGAGGTATGAGTGGTTTGGTGTGGAGGAGTGGGATTGTGTGGTAGAGTGGGGTAAGTGGGCTTATGTAGTAGAGTGGGGGGGTAAGTGGGCATGTGTGGTCGAGTGGGATGAATGGGCTGGTGTGTGTGTGTGTGTGATAACTTAACAATTTCTGAGAATTGGGGTTAGGTTAGGTTAGGTTAATTAAGGTGCAGTTAATCTAGGTTAATTTATGTTGGGTTACCGTGGGATAGGTTACTTTAAGGTAGGTTAGGTTAGGGTAGGTTAATGTAGGTCAGGTTAAGTTAGGGTAGTTTAGGTTAGGTTCGGGTAATTTAGGTTAACATTGCAGGTTACAATGTCAAGCAGGTAAGATAAGACATCACAGACAGGTAGGTGGCGGTGCTGGACAGGTATATAATAGATCAGGTAATAAAAATCATTATATAACGACAGAATGACAGCCAAGGTACTGTACAGATTAGTGTGTGTGTGTGCGCGCGGAGATGAGAGTGGCACCTTCGATGACCCCGCCCGCCCATCTCTCGGCCCAGCTCGGCCCCGCCGCTTGGCCTGGGCGAGGCACAAGGGGGAGCGAAGATGGGGGTGGGGGGGGGAACAGGTCACCCGGCGTACCAGAGCTATGTGCGCAGTGCTCACCCCACAATGAAATTCCTTCACATCCTCGTCCGTGGACCTGTCTCCTATAGGTGCCCCCTCTGTACCACGCTGTGTCTCCTAGGTGTTCCCTCTGTACCACACTGTGTCTCCTAAAGGTGTTCCCTCTGTACCACGCTGTGTCTCCTGTAGGTGTTCCCTCTGTACCACGCTGTGTCTCCTAGGTGCCCCCTCTGTACCACGCTGTGTCTCCTGTAGGTGTTCCCTCTGTACCACGCTGTGACTCCTATAGGTGTTCCCTCTGTACCACGCTGTGTCTCTAGGTGTTCCCTCTGTACCACGCTGTGTCTCCTGTAGGTGTTCCTCTGTGTGTCTCCCCTCTGTGGTGTTCCACCACGCTGTGTCTCCTAGGTGTTCCTCTGTGTCCTAAAGGTGTTCCCTCTGTACCACGCTGTGTCTCCTGTAGGTGTTCCCTCTGTACCACGCTGTGTCTCCTAGGTGCCCCCTCTGTACCACGCTGTGTCTCCTGTAGGTGTTCCCTCCTGTGTCTCCTATAGGTGTTCCCTCTGTACCACGCTGTGTCTCCTAGGTGTTCCCTCTGTGTGTCTCCTAGGTGCCACGCTGTGTCTCCTAGGTGCCCCCGTCTGTACCACGCTGTGTCTCCCAGGTGTTCCCTCTGTACCACGCTGTGTCTCCTAGGTGCCCCGTCTGTACCACGCTCCTAGGTGTTCCCTCTGTACCACGCTGTGTCTCCCCCTGTGCCCCCCACCAGTGCTGTGTCTCCTAGGTGCCCCCTCTGTACCACGCTGGTCTCCTAGGTGCCCCCTCTGTACCACGCTGTGTCTCCCAGGTGCCCCCCTCTGTACCACGCTGTGTCTCCTAGGTGCCCCGTCTGTACCACGCTGTGTCTCCTATAGGTGTTCCCTCTGTACCACGCTGTGTCTCCTAGGTGTTCCCTCTGTACCACGCTGTGTCTCCAGGTGCCCCCGTCTGTACCACGCTGTGTCTCCTAGGTGCCCCGTCTGTACCACGCTGTGTCTCCTATAGGTGCCCCCCTCTGTACCACGCCTCCTAGGTGCCCCCTCTGTACCACGCTGTGTCTCCTAGGTGCCCCCCTCTGTACCACGCTGTGTCTCCTAGGTGCCCCCCTCTGTACCACGCTGTGTCTCCTAGGTGTCCCCTCTGTACCCAGCTGTGTCTCCAAGGTGCCTCTCTGTACCCAGCTGTGTCTCCTAGGTGCCCCCTCGGTCTCCTAGCGTCTAGACCTGTACTCACCTTAGATGGTGGAGACTGTGTAGAGAACAGTACCTGGATGAGCAATTAAGTACGTAAGGTGAGGTCTCTTATGTGTACGGATGAAGCTACATACCTGTTCCTATGTGTCGGGCGAGGCTGAGGTGTTCATCTACTCGCACCTTGGGTTCTGGGGATAATCCGGAGACTAGTGTGTGTGAAGGAGCAGTGAAGCAATCCTGGGTGAGAAGTTATTCTGCGCAGCGTCTGGGGATGCAGGCGTGCCACGTATTCACTCAACACACATCATAAATGTAAATCTGGGAGTTGGGTCACCCAGCACCACTCACTCGCTCACTCCATGCTGAGGTGTATAGCTAACGCGGTGGTACTGTAGTTAGTGGATAGAATCACCTATCACCAGGCACGTCAACAACCTCTCTCTCTCTCTCCTCTCCATGAGTCATTCCCTAACAGTCGAGAGGACGTATAGCTTGGGTGGGGAACACCTTTGTTTTAGAGTATCTGCTGGGGACACCAGTGTGAGTCGGGGAGGACTTGGCTAAGGTCAGGAACTTACAACATAGACTGAGGACGCCACGGGGAGGACCTGACTAGTGTGAGGAACAACTTGTGTCATCTGACGAGGACGGAGGGAAGATTAGCAATGTGTACTGGGGAGCAACTCCGTCTTTGAGCACACACCGAGGACACCAGAGTGAGTCATCCCCCCTCACCCCCAGCAGGAACAGAGGACCTAGAATCTTCCTCCTGGGGCCAGCGTCACTGATACTCGTAGATGAAGGAGGAACCTCTCACCCCCCACCGACGCATAACTTGACGTAACCACACACCCACACCAGGGGGCACGGAGGAGGTAGGGGGGGGGGGGTGTAGTAGAGCTGCCGGGCCGGGTCAGGGCGGCACAGTGCCACTATATTTAGCGTGCCACGACCTGAGCAGGGGGCCAACCCAAGTCTGGCCCACAAGGCTCCCCTCCTCCCTCCCTGCCTCATCCTTAACACATCGCACCAAGCTCTACCCACACCCGTCCTCTCTCCCTTTCTCGGTGGTTTAATATTTTCTCACATTTTCCTTAATCTAGGTTAAAACTATCATTTCATTTGTGTTCTACTTAACGTAATAATCTGTTAACACACACACACACACACACACACACACACACACACACACACACACACACACACACCCCATTCTTTAGTGTGGGTTAAAATTATCACCTCCTGGGTTATATTCTAGGCACCTTATCGTGGTGTCAGTCAGTTGACCTTTGGTGGTGAGTTCACGTGGTATCCGGGGGCTGTACTGTCGCTCCCTGCTGCCATCATCCGCCAGGCTCTTAACTACCATCAACCTGTGTATAGGTAACCACTACTAATTACTGTAGGTGCTCAGGTATACACTTAATGAAGGTAACCCTCCCTCTCCGCCCCCCTTCCCCTCCCCACCCCCCTCCTCTCGTTTGCACCTCCGCGCCTGACCCCATCATGGCTTAGAGATGGTCCTGCAACAGCCATGGTGAGTCGAGGGGTGACTTGGTCAATAAGGCTTCATGTCTCACAGGCCCTATCGTTACTTAGACAGCCATTAAGATGACGCCCAGTCCTTATAAGCCTCAGTGTTAATGAGTCTCAACCAGGCTTAAGGTGAGGATCAGTTTTTAAGCTGCCCCAGTTAGGCTGTGGTCGATTAGGTTAGGTTAGGTTTGGTTGTACTCGGGTTACTTTAGGTTAGGTTAGGTTTGGTTGTACTCGGGTTACTTTAGGTTAGGTTTGGTTGTACTCGGGTTACTTTAGGTTAGGTTAGGTTTGGTTGTAGTCGGGTTAGGTTAGATTAGGTTGTGCTTGATCAGGACTATAGGGACCATTTGACCTCCAACCGAACCACCTTGTCCCCCTGATATTTAATTCAGTATTATGCTCGTCTGTTGCTCATGATAGGGAACAACCATTCTCACAACCCTGGCATCGTCATCATCATCATCATCATCATCGTCGTCATCATCGTCGTCGTAATCATCATCATCATCATCATCATCATCATAGTCAGTTCAACTCGGTCGCCATAGAGGAAGGGTTTGTATCAGTCCGAGGTGGTCTTGTTTCCTATGACCGTGTGTGTGTATGACGGCCACGGGAGACATACAGGGTGTACAATAAACTTTCTCACTACTGTATTGTACTGATGACGCCTCGAGAACTTACTTCCTTACAGTAAAACTTTTATATAACGGACTTTTTCTCCATATAATCCGTTAATTGGAGGGTTATATAACAGACTATCGATATAACGGATTTCCTTCATCAGTGTTTTCTTGTAGTGTAGGGGAGGATTTGTGAGTCAAGAGTAAGGTTTTAATGAGAGAAAAGTAGTAGTAGTAGTAGTAGTAGTAGTAGTAGCAGTAATAGCAGCAGCAGTAGACGAGGAAGTTTATTAGTAGTATTGGTAGTAAAAAAAAAAATTGGTCACCAGCTGGTTGATAAATAGCTCTAAAATATTCACAGATAAAAGACCTCTGATGCCCGGGGTATAATATACTGTACACATTAAGGGGATAAGAACCTCTAAACAGCTTAAATATTTCGGCCAAAGTTGTGTTTTTTTTTTCGTTTTTGTGTGTTTTTTTATGTTTGTTTTTAAGTTTAGTTTTCCTGTGTTGAGGGTCAGTAACACTTATACTATGACGTGTGTGTGTGTTTTACGTGATGCACACAAACACAGACTTAAACACACACATACAGATAAAGCAAAGCCCATCGGTATCACGTGGTATCTGAATGAGTGCTTACATACATACATACATACATACATACATACATACATACATACACTGCTATAGACAGACACAAGACGCCTCACTCTGATACAATCTTTCTCAACGTGAGGATTTTAGGCAGCCAGAATGAACAGTAAAACACATTCTTACCCATTCATTCTCTTAACTGCTGTAACATGTGGTGGTGTGGTGGGGTGGTAGTGGTGTGGTAGTGGTGTGGGGGTGGGGGTGTGGGGGGGGTGATGGTGGGGTGCTGTGGTGGTGTGGGTGGGGTGGTAGTGGTGGGGGGATGGTGGTGGTGTGGGGTGGTGTGGTTTAGTGGTGTTCCCCTTCCACAACAAGCTCCAACTCCTCTACAGAGCCATTTGGTTAACCTCTCTCCGTTCTCCCTTCTCCTCCTTCCCCTTCTATCTGTCTCCCTCGCCTATCTAGCCCCTTTCCTCCCTCCCTTCTTCTCCCTCTTCTCTTCTGTCTCCTCACCCATCTGTAAGCATCCCCAGTGAATCACCTTGACGCCAGACTATCAGCTCATTAGCGCTCACCTCAAGCTCTCTCTCTCTCTCTCTCTCTCTCTCCAATGTTTGTGTGTCTATGTAGGCAATGAGAGAGAGAGAGCAATGTAATGATGGTTTATTTATCAGACCACAGCTTACATCTCAGAAAAAGTCCAGACCTGACCTTACATTAGCGAGGTTAAATGTGAGGGGACCCCTCGCAGTGGCAAGTCAAGGAGCTACAAATCACTGTCACACGGCCCCACCAACTATGTTAACAGGCACCCAGTCATCAGAAGAGGCCACCTGTCTCCAATATATACAACAACTTACAACTCAGAAAAAATCCAAACCTGACCCTACATTAGTGAGGTCAAATGTAAGGGGACCCTTGAGCAGCTCAAACTGACTGCTCTTCTCCCAATATATAGGACGTCGTAGCTCTCCCTCACGAGTCAGAGGCACACACAGAAGGGTCACAGGAGGAGGTCCACCACAGCCCAGTCCCGCTCACAGGTGGAGAATCACGCAAGTCCTCCCTCCGGTCTGGGGGGGGGGACTTCCCTCCCGACACCGGTGTCCAGCTAAGCAGAGTCTCCCATAGAGACAACCCAGGACCACCTGCCAGGCCTTCCTCAGAGCTATCCATGGGATGAGTTACTTACGTGGGAAGTGTATTCATTTCATGTTGTGTCCGAGAATCAGTGTCTAGTAACGTAAATATAATGTCCTAGTAACTTCGATAGAAGGTGTTATTAATGTGTCCATGCCATTGTCGTAATTAATAAACAGTTGTAACGAAGCGGTGTTTGAGAAGTCGTCCTTAAGAACGGAATAGATGTGTGTTGACGTATAAGATAAGAAAGTGTATTGACAGTGTAAATAACTAACCGGCCCGCTACCAAACTCTTCCTGTCTTTACATTCCTACTACTGTACTATCAATATTCTACCTACAGTACATGTAAATATCTTCTATACGAGCTCCGTCTCATTATAGCAAGCATGCCTAATTCTCCGTTAAGGAATATCGTCACGCCCATGCTTACACGTACACGTCACGCCCATGCCTATACCTACCCGTCACGCCCATGTCTACGCGTACCCGTCACGCCCATGCTTATACGTACCCGTCACGCCCATGCCTACACGTACCCGTCACGCCCATGCCTACACGTACCCGTCACGCCCATGCCAGTATACTCATCACACCCACGCTGACTCCGCATCATTATCAAGCACATAATACCAACGCCCACGTATCCAACAACTCACTCACGCCCTCTCCTAAATAATGTATCCTCGCCAACACGCCCACGCCCACATGTATAAGTCTTTTTATTCGTTTATTTATTACTTTACTGTCGTTATAAAGATCGAGTAAACGGACGAGTTAATTAGTTAAGGCGAACGAGTGTAAACATTATTATTAACTATTATTATCATTATTATTATTATTATTATTATTATTATTATTATTGTTGTTGTTGTTATTTTATTATCATTATTATTATCATTATCATTATTATTATTATTATTATTATTACCATTATTGTTATTATTATTATTATTATTACCATTATTATTGTTATTATTATTATTATTATTATTATTATCATTATTATTATTATTATTATTACCATTATTATTATTATTATTATTATCATTATTATTATTATTATTATTACCATTATTATAGACATTAGTTAGAATGTAAGCTTCCTAGATGCCATTCACTATCAGTTTGTGAACCTTATAAAAAGGATAGCAGAAGGTGTCACCGTCTTTCTTTTTACTTTTCCTCCACCTCCTTTCTTCCGTCTTCTTCCTCCTTCTTTTCCCTTTATCTCCTTGCTTCTTCTTTTTGTCTTCTCGTGTAAACACTCCTTCCTTCCAGAGTACTAAATAACACACACCCACTGCCCCCCTCTTTCTTTCTCCCTTCCTGTTCCATCTTCCCGGTTGTCTGTGTTTCTTTCTGTTTCTTTCTTTCGTTATTACCATTTCCACCTCTGTTGTAGATCTTCTCTTCTTCCTCTTTCACCTCCTTCCTTTCCCTCTTCTATCTTCTTCTTTTCTCCTCCTCCACCTCCTTCTTTCTCCTTTATCTCCTCCTCCTTCATCTTTCTCTTCTGTGTTCTCTAATCCATCCCTCCTTCTCTCCTCCCTCCCCCCTCCTAGTCTTTACGCAGGGAGGGTGGTCACTGGCTTCTGGCACTACAAGTGACCTTTGTGTGGCACTGAGCTGGCCCACATGACCTTCTCCCTCCCCCCCAGTAGCTGCCCCACCTCCTCCTCTTCTTCCCTCCTCCCTCCTCTTTCCTCCCCACCCTCACCCTCAACACCCCTCTCGTCACCCCCACCTCCTCCCCCCTCCGTCACCCCCAGCACTCCCCCCTCCTCCAAGGTCACCTCTCTAGCACCTCCCCCCCCTCTCCGTCACCCCCAGCACCCACTCCCTCCCCCTCCGTCACCCCCAGCACCTCCCCTTTCCCCTCCACACCACCTGCCACCACACCCGGAAGTGCCACACCTATCTCACACACACACGGGTCAAGACACTCATGGTTGTTTTGGTTGTTAGTTGTTGATGGTGTCAGTGGTAGTTGATGGTGGTAATAGTGACTACCACCACCATCAATCACCATTACCACCTATCACCACCGTCTACCATCACCACCATCTACCACCACACGAGGTCACAGATTTCAGAGCATGAGTAAATTCCTATTAAATGTTTCTTACTGTAAATTATATTGCCCGTGTACCGTGTGTCTAGTGTTTGTGTGTTCCGTGTTCGTGTGTTCCCTTGTTCGTGTGTCCAGTGTTCGTGTGTTCCGTGTTCGTGTGTCCAGTGTTCGTGTGTTCCCTTGTTCGTGTGTCCAGTGTTCGTGTGTCCCGTGTTCGTGTGTCCCGTGTTCGTGTGTCCCGTGTTCGTGTGTTCCCTTGTTCGTGTGTGTTCCGTGTTCGTGTATGTCCCGTGTTCGTGTCCCGTGTTCTCGTGTGTCCCGTGTTCGTGTGTGTTCCGTGTTCGTGTGTTTCGTGTTCGTGTGTCCCGTGTTCGTGTGTGTCCCGTGTTCGTGTGTCCCGTGTTCGTGTGTCCGTGTTCGTGTGTTCCGTGTTCGTATGTCCCGTGTTCGTGTGTGTCCCGTGTTCGTGTGTCCCGTGTTCGTGTGTTCCTTGTTCGTGTGTTCCGTGTTCGTGTGGTTCCTTGTTCATTGTGTCCCGTGTTCGTGTGTTTCGTGTTCGTGTGTGTCCCGTGTTCGTGTGTTTCCGTGTTCGTGTGTGTCCAGTGTTCGTGTGTTCCTTGTTCGTGTGTTCCTTGTTCGTGTGTGTCCCGTGTTCGTGTGTCCCGTGTTCGTGTGTTCCGTGTTCGTGTATCCCGTGTTCGTGTGTCCCGTGTTCATGTGTCCCGTGTTCGTGTGTGTTCCTGTTCATGTGTTCCGTGTTCATTGTGTCCGTGTTCGTGTGGTGTCCCGTGTTCATTGTGTTCCGTCGTGTGTCCGTACCCATTATTGTATCCCGTGTTCGTGTCCGTGTTCGTGTGTTCCTTGTTCGTGTGTTCCGTGTTCGTGTGTTCCTTGTTCGTGTGTCCCGTGTTCGTGTGTTTCACGTGTTCGTGTGTCCCGTGTTCGTGGTGTTCCGTGTTCGTGTGTGTCCCGTGTTCGTGTGTCCAGTGTTCGTGTGTTCCTGTTCGTGTGTTGTGTTCGTGTATTGCCCCGTGTTCGTGTATCCCGTGTTCGTGTGTGTCCCGTGTTCGTGTGTCCAGTGTTCGTGTGTTCGTGTGTCCAGTGTTCGTGTGTTCCCTTGTTCGTGTGTTTCCCTTGTTCGTGTGTGTCCCGTGTTCGTATTGTCCCGTGTTCGTGTGTGTCCCGTGTTCGTGTGTGTCCCGTGTTCGTGTGTCCCGTGTTCGTGTGACTTGACAGTATATCCAGGTCGTGTTTTGTTTATTTGTCATTGTTTATTTATTTGTTTTGGTTAGTTGTCTTTGTTAATACTGAGGAAGATATTTAAAGTCCAGGAGCATGTGTAAATGAACAGGTGTTAGTATTAATTAAGGAAAGGGTTTAGTTAATGTTAAATGAGGTTAGGTTAGGTTAGCTTTAGGTTAGGTTAGGTTTAGGTTAGGTTAGGTTAAAGTAAGGACCCACCTGTAGATGATTAATGGACTCTATATATATATACTGCTTGTGTATCTTTATTGTGTGTGTGTGTGTGTGTGTGTGTGTGTGTGTGTGTGTGTGTGTGTGTGTGTGTGTGTGTGTGTGTGTGTGTGTGTGTGTGTGTGTGTGTG